>NW_020539278.1:0-25730 GCF_003426905.1 Ctenocephalides felis
TTAAATGGCCCAAAGACTACATTTTAATATTATATTTTTATTGTTTGCGGTTTAAGCGTACATTGAGAACATTTTTAATTTCCACATTTTGGAATGTTATCTGCTACGGTAAACAGAAGTCAAATCCTAAAATATGTGTATATATTTTGTGCTAATTACCACGAAGTGAAACTTTTCTTAAATTTACTTTTCAATTATTTTGCTGTACGTTTCATATTTACATGTTTCTACAGAGATGTATTAAAGCAAGTTGTTTTGCTTATTGTACAAGCGCAAACAATAATAATAAGACATTTCTAGTGATGCATTTGTGGTTACATTTCCTGTTATATATTATTCATTCTTTCCGCAATGCAATTCCAGCCTGGAGTAATTTTTGTCATTCAGATGATATTTTTTGCCGAGTTTTTACGGATATAGGATACCGTTTAAATGTTAAACGGTACATTTTTTATATAATGTGCTATTCAGTTATACTAACTCAAATGAGTCAAATACATAAATATAGAATATCTTCGCTTGATATTGTGTTCGAATTGCGTAATCCCATTGTAATGTTTTCTCGTCTGATCATCTTTTCCTCTTAAAATAAAAAGATTCGGTTTTCGGATATTTATTCTTAAAATAAGGCTAATTGAAGTTAATTAAGAAAATGCTTTGGAGAGAAATTATTTTGTTGTACTTTGTATATTTAAGATACTCATTGTCAGTATATAGATTATATACTTTTTTGTTTATGGTTATATAGTGAATAAATAAATTGGATCTTATCGACTCAATTTGATGGAAAGTTTGTCGGCCATAAGGTGAAGACTATGAAAATTTTGTCTGATTTATCGAATTCTTCCGTACCTTGTATATTCCATAATCGTAATTAGAATTTGTTTTCTAATATTGCAATCAACATCTTTTATTATATTAAAAAAACTAATTTACTTTACTATTAGTTATATTGAAATGATTGTTTATGCACATCATCGGCTAATGATTGTGATTAAAATAATTCTCAAACTTCTTGATAATCTTGATTATTAGTAAAATCTTTAAAACCGGTAAAATGCACTCATATTTTGATTATCTATATATATAGCGTGTTCCATGACATGGACATTAATATTAATACGGGTAAAATGCATTAAAAATATTGCACGACATTGGACTGGTTTTACAAAGAGTGTATTTTTTTCTCTTTGAAAATATGTCAGTAAATGGTTACACGAAAACGTTAGCAAAGAAATTCTACTCGAAAAATCTTAAATATTTGTTTTTAAATAATACGACAATTTTAATGACATTTAATGGCCAATCAAAAAAGTAGTTTCATTACCTTGTTATGTTATCTCCGTGCGAACTAAACGAAAAAACTGCACAACTGTACTTTTTCTGACAGTGACAGTTTTAAATTTTTATTAAAACATAATTGGGCTTGTTCATCGACTAGAGCTATGGACTTTGAATCAGAGGTTCCAGATTCGATACTTGACTCGAGCAGCCTGATGTCAAGCAGTAGTGACATTGTGTAAAATATATATAGCGATCTGTTTGAAGTAAAAGTAGCCCTCGGCATTGCTTCATCGAATAAAAAGTATCAGTGATAAAAAATTATAATAATAAACTTTTCACATAGAGATAAGACAACCGTTTGGGTTTCCATCTATGTCAGCCGCATCGTTTAAAAAGTAGGCACGATAGCTCATAGGGATCGGCAAGTTCTGATTGCTTTTACAAATATATGAAAAAAATCTGTGCATAAAAATATGCACGTTAATCATAATTTTCATTTTTTATTAAAACATAAGAAATGATGTTTTGGTATATCACATTGTTGATAGTATATTTTTTTGTATATACTATCTCTTCTTATATCCTAATTTTCCATTAAATTTTCTTTCTACTGATTTTCATTCGTCTTGTTCTCTCATTTTCTAAAATAAACTTCTTTTTTCCTTCTTACTTCTAATACAATTTTTTTGTATTCTACAAATTAACAATTTTTAATCTTGCTTAATATTTTATATTTTGATTCTGGTATGCTGGAGATTCGAACCGAATTCCTTCAGCGTGTGAGTCGAGAATGCTACTGAGTGAGCTATTATAAAATTTTAAAAATTATCTTTAAAATTGAAAATTATAATTTCAAACTGTATTACTATTATTTCAAAGAGCTCTTTTTTTGTTAATGTGCTCACAATGAAAGGTTTTCTTCCACACATAAAAAAAACATTTATATATATATATAGATATATATATAGGGAGATAAATAAAGATATATATAGAGATATATATGTATATAAAGAAATAAACATATATATATATATATGTATATAAATAAATAAATATATATATATATATATATGTATATAAATAAATAATATATATATATATATGTATATAAATAAATAAATATATATATATATATATATATATATATCTATATATATTAACAGCAATCAGAACCTCACGTCTTATAAGCTGTTGAGATGAATTCTCTTTACTTCATATTCTTAGATGGTAACCCAATGGTTAATCCATCCATATTTGATGATTCTTTCTATAATTAAAATTTATCTAATAGAGCTTTTTTATTGGTGCAACAATGCCGTGTGAGGGCTATTTTTACTTGGAAACTTATTGCTATCTATATTTCCAAGTGAAAATTGTTGTTACTGCTGCCTGACAACAGGCTGCTCGAAGTGGGTTTCGAACCCGGGATCTCTGAATCAAGTCAAAATAAAATCACATGATATGAAATTCTGCGGATATTTAAGATTATCATTACGTAATATTTTCTCGTCTATCATTCAGCAAATGAAGTGACTCGTATCAAATATATTCAACAATTAAAGAAATCAAGTAGTTATGAAGCTCGATCCAATAATTTATTTCGTAACACTTGATAAATTTTAATGTTTTTTTTTTAGATTTTATGATTTAATCATCATTCATTTAAATATAAACCGCTCGTAATAACATGTTTTATTGTGTAAAAAAAAGTACTAGGCGTGTGTATGTATGTCGGTGTGTAGGTGTTTGTAGGTGTGTGCGTGTGTGTATGTATGCTGCATGTGCATGTGGGTATGTATTGTGTCTAGGTGTTTATAACTAGTTTTATATGATATCGGAGAGAAATAAGTAGTCTTATGGGCACGGTCAACGACCTTACCTGATCGGCTGCAGAATGTGATTTCCCGTTGACACGCATTGCCGATATATTCAATTTATTCCGTATTCGCAAAATGGTATTATGTGCATCCAAACTCTAATCACCTAAAGGTCCGAAACTATAACTTACAAATCCAGAAACGGTCGAAATATTTTATTGAATTCTCGGTTTTTACATTCGGTAATCGTATTATGCTACAGCCAAATTTATCACTCTCAATTTCTCATAAAACAAAAATTATTTCTTGTTTCACAAATATAATTCGTTCAAAGTAATATACAAACTCTTTGAAGATGCTTATACGTATACAAACCGTGCACTTAGAGTTTCTCTGCAGTTTTATTGTCTTTTTATCGTTTTACTGCAATCATCGTTGACATACGCAAAAACTAATAAAATCTGCAATATTTGCTAATATAAATTATTATTAATTATTTGACTATTGCCACTTTGGCACAGAACACTTTGTACACTGAGGATTCTGTGGAACACAAATTGGTATTAGTCTATAAATATAAATTTGTTTATGGTTTTGTACACCTATATATATATATATATATATATATATATATATATATATATCTACCATTCAATATATATATATATATATATATATATATATATATATATATATGGCAATGGGAAATCTCTTATGCTATTCTTCCCCTAATCGCGTTGGTGTTTAACTCAGCCCACGCACCTGCTCTAGGGTGCACCAAAAAGTTAAAACTTGTTCAAATTACAACTGCGGATTGTCTTATGAGGCTACTTTGTTCTATTATCTGGTTATAAAATCCTTGTTAAGTTAAATTTGATCAATCATTTTGTTAGAGACTTCTCTGTGGCTCAGTGGTGGGTACGGCTTCAGCCTTCCATCCAGAGGGTTCCAGGTTGGATACCCCCCTCGGATATCCTGATGTCATACAGAAGTATTTCTGTTTTTACTTGAGAATATATATAGCAATATGTTTGCAAGTTAAATTAGCGCTTCCCCAGCATTGCTGCATCAAATTAAAAATCATCACGATTATATTGATAAATCTATCTGATAAATATCTGATAAATGTATTATCGAATAACAAATATATTGCATAGAAATAGACCAACTGTTAGGTTGTCTTTTGGAAAGCGCATAATAAATATTATCACACAGCTTATAGTGTGCCTGTGTTCGAATTACGGTTCAAATAAAAAATATAAGAAATCATTACTTTTAATTTTTTAGGCCTTACAATTGCTCAATGTATTTTTTTTAAACTTTCTCTAAGGCAGTTATAGAAATGGGCCGAAAGTCGAAAATGAAAATTTTTGCATTACTCTACGTTTTGAAGGTTTCTGAACATTTTGGCATACCTCAGAAAAAATGTATGTGTGTGTGTGTATGTATGTATGAATACAATTTTTCGTTTCTATCATCCGATTCTTATCGATAGGGAGGTGTGCTGAATAGTTTTTGGCAATGGCAGGTCCAGCCATTTCAGAGATACGGAGTAAAGAGTGCTTCGAGTTTTTGAGAGAACGGAGTATCCGATTTGAATGATAAAGAACATTTAATTTGTAATGATTGGGAGAATAGGTGATTCGTTTTTGGTAAAGGCAGGTTCAGCCATTTCGAAGATACAGAGCTAAATGTGTCCGATTTGAATGATTCAAAGAACTTTCTGCTTGTTTCAATGAAATAATTGTTTAAATAATTTTTTAATAATTAATAATAATTTTTTGGTATATCGAAAATAATTCAGATTTTAATTTTAATTCTGTTTTAATATACTTTTTAAACAAATAATTTCAACTTCGCAATTCAGTTTATATAATTCTTATAAATATTATACATTGTAACAGTATTTATAATAATTTATTTGAAAACATTTAATATTCCTCGAACATTTCGTTACGGTGCGGGAAATTCCAGCAATTTGTCTTAAGATGCGATGCCACACCCCACAGGTTATTTATCAAAATCCAAAGTACTTCTATATGATACAATATTATCATTAAAAAAATCAGGGACCAAATTAATTTATTTTGAACAATTTTACTATAAAATATAAATTTGAATATAATTTATTCGAATTTTAGTTAAAACTTTTTGATTTTGATATTTGATTTTTAAATTGCACCACCTCAGGTAGCAATCCAAAAAGCAATCGAAATGTATTTTTTAAAGAAATTTCAATTATTTGGTACAATATTTTTGTACGAAGACAAAACATTCATGTGAGTGTATGTGAACATTATTACAGAAAACTATGGAATGTAATTTATTTTGTTAAAATGAAATGCCCTAGAATCGAGCAGTCTGGCGCTGATATACTTTTTAAATCTCTGATCTTGTTTTAATGCGCAGTACAGTTACGGTTGTCTACAATATCCTGGGTTCTTGTGTAATAACTACATGCTGAGTTTATCGTAATAGAAATAATTTGAAGTATATATGCCGTTTCTACAAACGTTATCTAATATAATATTAACTTTATGTAATATAAAGATACCCATAATATAATATAATATGGTATATAACATATAAAAATTCCTAACGTTTTTTTTCCAAAATTTATTTGATCTATAATAATTACAAATAATTATACAATACATAGGACAAAGAATAAACTTCTAAACTTAATTATTTAACAAAATTTAATAATATTTTTATAAAAAAAATCATACCGAGAAGCTGAAAACAAGATGGTTAAAACATTTTTATACAATTTCAATTAACAATCAAATTTGAATTAATAATAAAACAAACTTCAACAACATAACAAATAATAGGAAACAAAAATCGCAAAATATTAAGATGTTCGATAATTTGATGATCCATCATTTCATAACGTTAACTATGTCAAAACAATATCTATAATTAGGGTTTTTGCGTAGGTACGTTGAGCTAAATAATAATGCCAACTAAACTCTCCATTTTCGTATTTTCACGTATTTACTTTTTTCCAAATGCAAATTGATGAGGACTTGTCTTTTAATGCGCTGCTGGCGTTCCAAGCAGCCAGCTTTACCTCTACTAGTAAATATGATGCCATTTTTTTATTCATAGCCGTCTCTACATCATCACGTTGTGCACTACGATTTTCACTTGAAAATATAGATAGCAATATATTTTCAAGTGAAAATAGCCCATGCCCGGCATTGCTGCACCAATAAAAAGTCAGACCTATTAGATTAAATCTAATAACAAAAAACCATCAAATATGGATGGATTAACCATTGGGTTACCATCTAAAAAATACTAAGAAAGGAGAAGTTTCAGCCCAACAGCTTATAGGACGTAAGGTTCTGATTGCTGTTACAATAAATTAACAAAAAAAAAAAAAAACGTTGTGCACTAAAACGTGGGCAAGAGTACGTGTTTCGTACCTTTGATATCTTCAAGTATTTATATTAATTTTTTAGTATTATTTTTTATTAGGGTTTATTGCATGTATCGTGTGTTGACAAATCATGTAACAAATTCTCATAAGTTAACTATTTGTTTAAACTGTTAAATGTTTATGAACATGATCCTATATCTACTCTCTGCGTTAGCAGTGCTGATGATCATCAAATATCAATTTTGTCTAACGATTAATCAAGATGTTTTTTAAATGTGTTTCGAATGTTATGAATATAAGAATATTCCGTTAGTCCCTATACTCTATTTAGATGTTCTGCGACGTGGGCTTCGCCAGCTGCAAAACAACATTACATTTGCTCTCAATACGAGTGTATGAAATAGAATTGAAATTACTTAGACCGTAGTAAATGTTCGAAAGTTACATACAGCTCGTAAATATGATCCAAGGCCAATAATTATCTCATGGAAAATTGAAAAGTCGTTTGGAAGTAGAACTCAAAATATTTTATTATATAAATTAAAAATTTGCATATTCATATTTATGGCGGCTTGAACAGCAATTTCCAAGAACCCTAACATGTAAAATAGTAATAAATTTTGATACTAATGAATTGTTTATTGCAATTATTATTTATGTGTCAAGATCTATCAATAAAATATAATTTAAAATAAAAGCTCCTTAAAATGTGTGGTTTGCTAGCAGTTTCTTTATTGTCTATAGATATTTTACGTGATATTTTAACGTTGATTACTAATATCGTAAAATGATTTCGTTCCGTTACATTGAAGAATAATAAAACTAAGTAAATTACATAAACGTTATTGAAATGGCCATAAATCGTATTATTAACTACAACTAAATGTTCTCAAAAACGAATTATCATTCGCCTATATAATAGGTTGTCAAATATCTCCCTTCCGCCTTTTTTGTATCATAAACCAAGAGCAAAAAAAGCGGAAGGGAGATATTTGACAATCTAATATATATATATATATATATATATATATATTATTTTAAGTTAAATCAAATCCATTTATTGGAAAGTCATTTATAGGATTTTCGGTTATATAATACAAAATTTCTCATTAGCACTTTCTTAATTTCGGGCTCGCCCGTAGATAAGCGGTTAAGTGCGACGAGACTTGATTGTGAGGTCATGGGTTCTATACCCACTTCGAGCAACCCGTTGTCAGGCGGCAGTGACAACGATTTTCACTTGGAAATATAGATAGCAGTATGGTTCCTAATGAAAATAGCCCTCACCCGGCATTGCTGCGGCAATAAAATGTCAGCCCTAATAGATTAATTATAATAATAAAATCATCAAATATGAATGGATTAACCATTGGGTTACCATCTAAAAATACCAAGTAAGGAGAAGTTTCAGCCCAACAGCTTATAGGACGTAAGGTTCTGATTGCTTTTCAGATATGAAAAAAAAAAGAAAAACTTTTTCAATTTCTTAGTTTGTCAGTATGCAAACAGAACCAAATCATTTTTGATATTTTATATATCAGCGGTATACGAGTAAGGAAATGTAAAATTTTATTTTTGTAATTCTAGCATAATATTCTATACGGAAGCTGTGCTATAGTATGAGCATCGTTTTAAACATTCAACTCATTGTTATGTCAACATGCACATTTTAATGTACGACTATATTATCTAGTGAACAATGAATTTTTGCATTTTATTATGACCAATCAATTCATGTGTGACTTTCGAACAGGCCACATTGCAATTTTCTATCTTTATTGTATATATCTACTGTAGATATACTCGTATGAAAGGCGTTGTGTAATCTGGATATTTGTCGGAAAACAAAAATAGTCTCATTGCACCGTTGGGTTCAATGAAACTTCATTAAATATATGGTTTTAAATTAAAACTTATAATTATTAAAATTATTATTCTAATTATTATTTTGAAACCTCTGAGTCGGCGGGCTTTGGCTTGGCAAGATAGAATCTCCGTACTATCATATGTAGACAAAAAGTTGATGTACTTGAAAACTATTATGTTAATAGAAATGTATAAAAATTAATATGTTAAAAACTATTTTAAAGTTTACTATTGTAAAGGTCAAAAAAAACGTTGAAATTTCTATAATTCAATATTTTAGAATCAAATTACTCAAATATTTTATATTGCATTTTTTTTATTTTTTAAATATTTTATTAAGCTAACTATAGAAAAACGCATTTTTTCTTTTGTTATTAATAGTTAAATTTAATTAACAATAAATATTGAAATAAAGTTTTGATTAATTTTAGTTTTTTCATTAAAAGCTTTACGCACAGTTGGTATTTTTCAACATCCACATATAAACGATAATTTATTACATACTAGAAAAATTAAGGCGCTTATGATCGATACATTATAATTTATTAGAAAAAATATAATCAAGTCAAGGTTTACAATAAATTGTTATTTAAAAAGCAATTAATTAAATTAGTACTAATTATTAGAACTTAAAAATTATTAATAAAAAATTTAACTAATGTGTTTCTTTGAGATACGCTTAAAAATGTTTCATTTTTTAAAATGTGTATTATAACATTAATTTCTTTATTCAAAAATTTCTTAATATCTGTTCTTTCCATTAGTATTTTTTTCAAAGTAATTGTTGCTCATACTTCAAAAACTTATTATTATTATTAAATATTTTGACTTTTCATTCATTTCGAATATACAATTGAATGTGAATGTAATATTTTTACGCGGGTCATGGTATCTTTATTGGATAAAAATGTATCAAGCTAATTTAATGTATCAAAGAATTTTTTTTCCAAAATTTCTGGAAAAACACTAATTTATTATGTCACACATATATTACTTACAAGATAGAATAGAGTGATGTGGGTGACAGATAATTCGAAAACTGTCTTGTAATAATTTAAAAGGTTATTAATAAAAGAAATAATTAGTAATATTGTATCGCAAAAATTCTATATTAATTTGTTTTTACTTGATGTATTGCAGTCGCGTAGTAGAACTCGGCTCATGTAGAACTTCTTACCGTCAGACACATATGACTGACATGGCGATTAACGTGTTAATATTCAGCAACGCTTAGCTGAGCTGTTCTCGAGTCTTATTTAATTATATAAAATTTTACATTGTTCAATATGCAATCAGTTTGTCTCATACTTTATGTCAATCAAATAATTGAATGGTTGTCTAAACGACTGAAAATAAATTCATTATCGCCTTCATACTAAGTAGGGGAGACTGGGTACGGTTGGGTTATCGTAGAGACAGTCGTCATAACAGTTAGACTGTACTGATCTTGAGATGGAATCCAAAGGGTGAAAGATGCAATATGTTTTATCGAACAAGTTTTCATTATTGAATTGAGTCAGCGCCCTACATTAATATGGTCTGTAGACCGAATTGCTTTTAAAGACCCAAAAGTAAATTTAAACAGGTAGAGAAAAATAACTCAACTAATAATAAGACAAAATACAAAAGAGGAAGGGAAATGAAAATTCAATACAAAAAAAGGAAATATTTCATAAACAAAGATATATTGTTTTGTAATATTTTGTTATATTATAATCATAAGCTTCGTTTAAATGGTAATATTGTATTGTCGTTATAAACCATTCTGGTAAATTATCTATTATTTTTTAACCCTTTCCACTTGCATGCCGCCGCTGTGGCGGCAAAATTCATATAAATCTCGGAATTGGCGAGTGTAAAGGGTTAATTTATTTTTATGTTTTTCACCACCGTCTCTCGGGTGTGGACGGTTGTGACACTCGCCCTATTCTTGTATGGTTTGATTTTGTGACTAATCCACCATATTTGAGGATAGTATGTCAGTATACCCTCGTAGACAAATGAACAAATTACCATTCAATTAACTTCTCTAAGGAGGCGTCCATTAATTACGTGGGAGAGGGAGGGTATAGTAAAATATTACGTGTATTTATTTTTTAAGTGATTTTTTTAAAGAAATCCAAACATTCTCAAAAAAATTTAAAATATACATTTAAAAAATACACGTGTGTTTGGTGGGGGAGGGGGGTAATTTTGAATATCACCACGTATCACCAAGGGGTAGGAAAGTCCAAAAATGCTTAAATAATCGATCACGTGATTGATGGACGCCTCCTAACTGGTAAAGTAGCAAAATCATTGCTGATAAAAAAAAGTGGCACAACTGTACCCAAAAATTCCTGTCTCCAAAAATTTTTATGTTTTTATATGTATTAAAGTTGTAAATGTTCGGCAAGTTATAAATTGTACAGCGGTCTAATATGTATGTTAATAATATAGACGGTACGATTTTTGTATTTTTGTATTTGAGTGTAATATGAGATATATAACATTTGGCATGATAAATATTTTGGAGGCATACGATATATTATTGAACTAATACGTATTGGAATGCTACTTCTATAATAATTGTCAGTATTAATATTTATCTATCTAAAACTAAAAGTGTAAGTTAGCAAAGAGTCAATTGAAAGGCAAATAGATATCAGCTCTAATGAGTCACCGGCCCAGAAAATCATTGCAGAAAGCAAATCCTGACTAAATGTAACAGCGATCAACCTACTTAAAGGCATGTATGCGCTCAAATATCTCCCACTGCATCCCAAACAAATAAGCACTTTCACCTCAGCTGCATTGGACAATACAGTTAAACCCGGAGCACTCGCTCATTCCACGTCGAAACTGGCCGACAAGGCAGAAACTTCCAACAAGACATGGACAACTCGATTTGTAAAGTAAATCAACGGCAAGATCATTAGTAGAGCATGTTTCTGCTAAAGCAGCTTACATGTTCCTTATCCAAGCCCCGATAATACATCATATCCTACGCATAGGCATTTGGAATGCCAGCGGCCTTGCACAACAAAACCGATAGCTGCTTTAATTTTTCCCATTACAGAAAATATATCTCATAGACCAGTTCAGTTTCTCACAGTCACACTCCACCAGTTACTCCATTTTCTCTATAAACTTTGCAGATGTCACTGCATAGTGAAATAACATTTCAGATATCATAAAACATCACTAATGAATAATAACAGTATTTCTATTTTTGTCATTTGCTCACATTCTCTCGGAAATATCTGTTCCGATTGTATAAATTTGACTGACCCACGATGGTTTGATTGATCGATCAAATCATCATTTAACGATTAACAACGTTTTGATTGATTTTGAAAATTTTCAGAAGTTTATACTCTTGCTTTGGCAGGTTTCTATTCTAGTAACGTTGTTCTTTTTTTTATTCAAGTAGAACAATTTATTCGTAGTTAACCGTTAAATAAATATTTTGCATAATCAAAAGTTGACTAGACTTGTGTGACGATTATCTGAGCTTTTTTTTACTATTAACTTTCTTCACTATTTTACCAAGCGTTATATAATCACATTATATTGAAAATTTTAACATGAAGCAGTAATTTTTGAACCCCAAAATATTGAAGCTATTTATATTTACTTTTGAAAACTACCAACGGATAAAAACGAATAAAGCTTTTAGATTTATTTTTAGCAAAATAAATCTAGAAGCAGAGTCTAAAACTATTACATGTGACATGGCTTTGTGGGTTGTCATTTTTAATATAGGTAATTTTATCTTAAAAATTTAGTAATTATTCTATTCTTAATTTTTCGTATTCATTTCCGAAATCTGCAGATGATTCTTACTTTAACGATGTCAATCAGGTTCTGTTATTTTTTTCATTAATATTACTTCTGTTTCAAGACCGGTTGGGAAACATTCATTTGTGACACGAGCTTTCAATTGTAGGAGGAGAAATTATATAGAAATTTTAAAATTATGCCTCTACTTGTTCATGTCTTTCAATTCCCTGTATTTTTTCCTTCTTGCATAAGACATAATGTATTCATATTCGCCCTAGTTCTTCCATCCCACCTGAACACAACTTGTATAGAAAAGTATTTTTTGATCAACATCAACATGAATCCGATCCAGTTTCTCTTGAATTCTTTTTTCTTTAAGAGCTGTAGTACACAGAAAGTGATTCTCATTATAATTTACGAAAGGGAAGTCCAATGATATAACTGAAGTGAACGACTGCTGGATAATGGATATATTTTTACCCATAGCAATAATAGTAAAATAAGTTTACGTTTTCAAATATTATATTTATATACTAATTATATAGAATTTATTATTACAAAACGAATCGATCAACGTTAACTTTACAATACTACAGATTGGTAATATATAAGAGGATAATACCACAAACTTCAAAGCCTTTAACTCTGATTTCAATCATAAAATAATACTGAAATTATCCTTACGACATTTGACTTTCGGGCATTGCCGATTCCTTTAATACATACTGGAATAATACAAACAGTAAGTAATAAAAGCTTGATCAAATCATAAATGTATCGTGGTACTTGCTCAACTGAATAAATTATATATAAGAAAATTGTGAAATCTCCATACTCAACAATATAAACGGGATAACGTGTAGGTCTAGACCTTGTTTAACAACAATTTGTGCAAATACCTATTTTTAAAAATTAGATTTTAATATGAGACTTTTGTTAAAACAATTATGTTTGGATATTGGTCGAGTGATTTATGTGATATGATTTTCGGATTCTAGGGATCAAAATAAGATAGTTTGTTGAAGAAACCATATCTCTAAAATGAATTCTGATGTCTGATGTGCATTGACCCAAAGATAGGGGTAAAATTTGAAAAACGAGCTTGTATGGATAGGCCTTTAAAAGTTATTGGTCGTACATTTGGACTCTGAATGGATCAAAATGGAATTTTTCAAATTTTAACCCTTATTTTTGGGTCGATGCACAGAACATCAAAATTAATTTTAGAGGTATGGTTTCTTCAGCAAAGTATCTTATTTAGACCCTTTGTATCTGAAAATCATATGTGCGTATGCAACTTTTTTGACCATACAAATCTATCCGCTCTAATATACATATTTTTGATTATAATCTGTTGTTAATATTAATGTAATCTATTTTCGCACACAATCAACATATTAAAATATATATTAAATTAAATAACAAATACAAAAAGTTTAAATTTAATAGATCTCGTCAAATAATAATGAACATATAGACAGTATAATGTTGATTTTTTTAAAATTTTATTAAATTTGATTAAAAAAAGATATTTTAGTACTTTTGCTCTTAGAACTCAATAAATATTTTTATTTTGTAAGCAGGCAATAATGATTTGGTAAGGAGGTCGAATTTAGCCCGAAGCATATAAGAATTGAGACGAATGAAGTCACTTTTATATATTTTTACATTTCTGTATGTTATAGTAATACCAAAATATCGAAAATATATTTTTGCCTAATCTTACGTTTTAAGGGTTTCTGAACATTTGGTGTGTGTATATGTTCAGATACAATTTTCGTCCAAGATTTCGGGCGCACGGATTAACTGATTTTAATGATTCAGAAAGCATTCGATATCTATTGATGGCGAGATGTGCTGATTAGTTTTTGGCAAAGGCAAAAACCCGTTTTGAAGATCCATATCAAACCATAAGATATTTTATGAATATTATAATTTAGAAAATTTCAAAATTAAAAAAAGTCAAATATTATCAAAAATTCTCAAAAATTTAATTCTTTTAAGGAGGGGGCGAAGTTACAGCAATTTGCCTCAAGGCACGATACAATGCCCCACTAGTTTATAACATGCAAGAGATAAAAGTCATAGAGCTATGATATTCATGATATCTTCTTAATAATTTGATGTAAAAAATATTCGTTAAATATTTCTCCAATCAACCGATTTTTTTTGCTAAATAGATCAAACTGCTGATTGTACATAATTGTGAAAAATACAATTTTCATTTTATTTGCAACAAAATTTTTATACGAGAACGTTTTTGCAGTAAAAATAAATTTATTACCAAACAAATTTAGAAATACGTTGGAAACTTTTGAATGTAGAGTATGTTTGAGTATTTGTATCTACACACACACGCACACAGACAAACATCAATTTATTCTAAGGCATGCTAAAATGTTCAGAAGTTTTGAAACATAAAGATATATAAAAATTTTCATTTTTGATTTTTTTTTTCAATTACTACAACTTAACCTACGGGAAGTTAAAATGTCAAAATATCCAAAATATTTCAAAATATTAAAATATCGATTTTTTTAAAAAAGTCAATTATTTTCTGAATTTGCAAAATTCAAAAAAAAAAATTTTAATCTTAAAAAAAAACAAATTTTGTGGTACGGGACGTTCCACAGCCTTTGCGAAAAACTAATTAGCACGTCTCCTTATCTTATAGTATAGAAATCGAATGTTTTTTTAGTTATTCAAATCGTTTGATCTGTATTCTAGAAATGTTTCTGTTAATTATATTTTTTATTTGTTGTTATCCAACTTAGATATTAATTAAATATTAGGACCTTAAATGCCACTTGACTATGACTATTGTGTACTACAGCGATCAGGTAATTAACTTTTTAACATCCCGTAGGGTAAGTTATAGTAATCGCAACAAAATCGAAAATGAAAATGTTCATGTATCTCTACATTTCAAAGGTTTCTGACATTGTGGCATATCTTAAAAAACTTTTGATACAATTTTTCGCCCATGATTTTGGCCCCACAGATCAAACGATTTAAATGATTCAAAAACAAGCGATTCCCAGTAATAGGGAGACGTGCTTATCAGTTTTTGACAAAGACAGGTCCAGCCGTTTTGAGGGTACAGAAAAAAAGTGCCAAAAATAGTACTTCAATTTTTGAGATATAACGGAGCGCCCGGTTTGCATGATTCAAAAAGCATTTTACTTGTATTGACAAAATAAAGAATTGATTAAATTTTTGAAAAGGCAGGTCTAGCGGTTTTGAAGATTCAGAAGAAAATGTAAAAAAAAAGATATTTGGTGACTAAAATGATCATTAGACATATTCACATCAAAATATCAGATTTTTATAGAGATTTTAAACACGACTCCTAATTTTGTAACTAATTTTTTTGGGTTCCGTAACAAGATTTTTAATTTTTAAAGTTTACTTATTTCAAAATCTTCATATTTTATATATATATATATATATATATATATATATATATATATATATTTGTTCTGAATGAAAATTACGAGTTTGGTCCTGTCTGCAAACGTCATATTTTTCTGTAATAAATTTCAAAAAAAAGATATTTTTAAAGATTTATGACGTAAATAAGATATTCGTTTAAGGTAATCCGAAAGTGGCTGTGCTTTCTAAATTAATTTAAAACAATAGCGCTCTATAGGTGGTATGAAATATATCACAGGTGGACTACTGGAGATGACTGGATTTGGTCCACTGATAAATTATTCATGAGATCAAATTGGTGATTACCGTTGATGACGATAAAAGCCCCGAACATTTTTTCTCTAGTAACGGTGTCGTCTAGAATGTATCTTTCGGATCGTCTCCGTGCGATCAAATTATCATATTGAGTTATGTTTATTGTCAACCGATACATAAAGAAACCGCTTTTATTGATGATGGTATATAATTAATTTTATAACCTATATTTAGGTAAAGAACGGCAAATTGTGGACGTTTGCAATTCGCGAATAAAAATTTAGTTTCCCATATCTTTTTGTCTATTGCCAATTTGTGTACTTAGTCCAACATCTTATTGGAATATTAAATAAATTATCCATCTTACAACTATTTATGTATATGTATATATATATATATATATATATATATATATGTTAAATTTTTATAATTATGATGTTGAGATATGTGAGATTCAGTCTTCAGGGCAATACATCAATTAAAAACTTGTATGACTTTAAAACATTTTTATTTTTTCCATACGTTTCGACACATTGTTTTGTGTCATCTTCAGTGGACTATGTGATTGTAATAATCCTAATTATTTCATAATTATAATTGTTTACAATGCACAATAAAACCAATTCTTTTCACTTTAAATTGAACAATATATAAATTTTAGAATGAGATATTTATGAAATTGTAAAGTACATCCCGCTATTCCGTATTCCGATGCAAGAGTCATCTTTTTTTTTAGTTTTTTTGTATATCGAAAATAATTCAGATTTTATTTTTATTCTGACTAAAGTTCTAATATAATTTAAACAAATAATTTTATCTTTGCAATTCAGTTTATATAATTCTTATAAATATTAGACAATGTTACAATATTTATAATAATCTATTTGATTCAGTATTCCTCGAACATTTCGTTACGGTACGAGAAGTTTCATCAATTTGCCTCAAGGCACGATGCCATACACCCCACTAGTTTATAACTTTATAACTTGGCGACAAGTAAATCAACATTTTGAGAATAACATTGTATATGCTTATTTTGATCGTAAATAAAAAAAATAAAACAAAAATTTGATATATTCTATAAAATAAGTATTTACTTAGGAAGAAAAACCAAGTAACTTTGGTTGAAGTGCGGTTGACTTCTTAAAGTTAATATTAAGACTTAAAACATTCAGAGAAATTGTTTTTATCAATTTGGAAGCATTTTAGCCCTATTTGTAAAATATTATCACGCACAAAACACTTATATATGTTACTTTTTTATTATTTGAAAGAATATATTTGTATATCATATAAACCCAACTTAGTTAACTTAATTGCACTTAACTGGTTAATGTTGTTGTATTGATATTAATGGCTTATTAGTATTTTACTAGGTTATGCTAGGTGAAAATGGTTCAAATTAATCTTTGCTTCAACTAGGAGCTTCAAGCGATTTTCTTACAAATGATGCATTTAAGACATCAAAGTCGCCGGATAGAAATTTTATCAACAAGTTTTGACGCTGACGTACGTTTTCTCCATATACCGACACATATTTTCTATATTGAATATGTTTATTGCTTCTATAGTACAAAAATAAAATTTGAAAAAAGAAACTGTCTATAATTATATAAGTTTTTAATTAAATTTTCTATAGAAAAAAATAACCGAACAACTTAATATTTACATGGTATATCCTATTCCTGCAGTTTATTTAGCAATTAACTTCCCGTAGGGTAAGTTATAGTAATCGCAAAAAAATACGTACTTTGTGTTTGAAAGGCTTCTGAACATTATGGCATATCTTATTGTTAGAAAAAAAAAAGATGTATATCTGTGTGTATGTAGTATGTATGCGTGTATGCTCGGATTCAATATTTTGTCTTTGATTTTGAGAACACGGATTAACCGATGTTAATGATCAAGAAAACATTCGATTTGTATCGACAGGGAGACATGCTTATTACCTTTCAGCAAAGACAGGTTCAGGCGTCTCTAAGATATAGGGAAAATAGTACCAAAAAAGACAATTTTGTTTTTGAATTCTAGTCAATTTTTCAACTGACAATTGAATATAAATTGTCGCAAATTATTTGTTTTCAGAATAATAAATTTTTCATTAAGCTGTAGTTATTTTTCTAAGGATTATACGGATGTGGTGGATATATTTACAAACGGACACAAACAGACAAATTTAAAGAATAGGATTTCTTTATACCATCAATGTTAACAAGATTTTATGAATAGAATAGCCTTTATGGCCTTTTCTCCTACATGTTAAAAACTAGTGGTGCATTGTATCGTGTTTAAGGCAAATTGCTGTAAGGAGGGTCCAATTTGAATATTTCAAAAAACATTTTGCTTGTATTGATAGACTGAATAATTGATTAATTTTCTTTGAGTGGGCATTTCCAACGATTTCGGAGATCCAATAAAAAAGTTGAAAAAAATACCAATCAAAATTATCATTAAACATAAAAAAATTATCATTAAACATATGCGCATCAATTTATCAGATATTTTATGAAGATTTTAATAATAAGTACTTTTATTCTGTTTTTATACTGGTTACATACCAAGATTAATAATGTTTAAATAATAGATTGCGTTGCAGCGCTCACGCGCTTCCATATTTCGTCTCTAAAATAACTACGCAGTGCGATTGCTTTAAAAAAATCCAAATAAATGTTTTCAAAATTTTCAAAAAGAATTTAAAGAAATCAAAATTCTCAAAATAACTTAATTTTTCAGAATTTAAAAAAATTCAAGCTTCAAAAATTTTCAAATTTTGGTACAAAAAGTTCCAGCAAATTTATCTTAAGGCGCGATGCTACGCACCATTAGTTACATAATTATTTATCAATGTCGGCACCCAGACTTATAATTGGGAAATTAAAATATATTTTCTCTTCTACAGTTTTTACTTAACTGTACGGAACATAATGAATTATTATTATTATTATTATTATTAATGATTGATTATTTTCTATCGATGATTGTGGTCGCCTTTCGCATTTATTTCCTTTCCGCGTTTATTTATTCGGGCCATGGCTCGTCGAAGCAAATTGAAAGGACAGGCGAAAGCTGTCTATTGCTTTTCGAACAAATTCTCGAATAACTATTATTGGTCTTAAATCAAGAAATTTATTAACTCTCTTCTCAATAGGCCAAAGACATAAAGTAATATATGAAACGATTTCATTAGTTTTTATTACCATAATAATAAATTTTGTCTAACACCTACTTTTGATTGAATATTGTTGCAAAATGAAAATTACTCACCACTAAACACTGCTAGTAATTAATTTCATTTTATGGCTTAAAATGATGTCTAATAAAATGATACAAATAATTCAATCTCAATAAATCTAAATAATTTAATAACATTGGGATATAGCATTGTATAATAATGAACTTTGATAAAATTAAGAAATAGTAATAAAAATCATTAGTAAATATTATTATGTAATATATTAAAAATAGTAATATTAGTAAAAATATAATAATTGTATTGTAATGTATATAATAATTTTAATATTATTGGTTCAATTTTTTTTTTAAAAAATTACTAATATAATACAAATATTAAGTATGCTTCTTTGCTAAGCTTTGGTATAAATATAAAAAAAACTCAACTTATTCAATAATAATTAATAAACTTTGATAAGAAGAGTTGTAAATAATATCAGAATCCTGTTCCTCTAATATAATATCAAATAAGTTTTTTTAAATACCAATCAAAAATAATACAATTTTCAAAAGCTATTTGGCCAATTATAAGAAACACACAACACTTACAAAAAATATATATTTACACATTTGCATTAACATATACTATACATATATTATATTGTATAAGTAACCTCCCCAGTGTGAGATTTACAAATATAAATATATAGATATAGAATAAATCTAAATTGATACAATGTAAATTAAATCTGTTGGGGTGCTTCACTATTGGAGAATTAATTTTTTTTCTTATAAATTACAATCTCTCTAAATAGAAAGACATTGAGTAATTAGTTTGACAAATAACATAGAATTTTAAATGGAAAACCCAGTACACCTTATCATTAATGTACTAAATTATATCTGAATTAAATTTTGGTATTGAAGAATTAAATACGTAACAAAAATAATATAAGATATAACAATTTTGTAACAAAAATACATAGTAGTATGCATGCATGGTTCCACATAGTAATAATAATAATAACATAATATTACAAAATATAATTTTCAAATAAAATCATTCGTATAGTAGTATTAATAATAGTAGAAGTCTATACGCATATGGCTAAATTATACAAGAACTGGTGGTGTATGGCATCGTGCTTTAGGGCAAATTGCTGGAACTTTCCGTATCATAATATTAAATGTTTTCAAAAACATTATTATAAGTGATATTTTAAGTATATAAGTGAGCTTTAGAATTTTAGCTAGAATTAAAATCAAAATCCGAATTATTTTCGATATTCAATACATTTTTTGGAAAAATAAAAAAACTGATATAGAAGAATCGAAATTTTTTTTTTTTTTTGCTTTTACGTTTTCTCAAAAACTGACATTTTTTGCACATTTAACTTCGTAACTCCAAAACTGCTGGACATGTCTTTGCTAAAAACTCATTAGCACGTCTCTCCTTCAGTAGGAATTGAACGTTTTTTTAATATTTCAAATTGGCTGAACCGCATCCACACAAAACACACACACATTTATTTTTCCAAGTTATGCCAAAATGTTCAGAAACCTGTAAAACCTAAAGATATGCAAAAATTTCCATTTTTGATTTTTAGACGATTACAATAACTTACCCTACGGAAAGTTAATCATGATGAAACAAAAGGAAGAAACCAGAAATAGTAAGAATTGCTCCAATGATCAATTGACTAAGGAATACATTTTTTTCATTAATGGGCAAATTCTCATTGTCAGATAAAATGACTATGTTACGTTACCGACCTTACATGATGACATAACATGTCACAAATTAGAGTACGTTGGAGAATAAAGTGTTAATTATTGGTGCACCAAGAAATATTCTTGGTGCATATTTATAAGTTATGTTTCCTTGGCGTTACTCTCAATTTGTTAGTAGTTAAAAATCTAATTGTGCTAAAAAAAAGCTAATTGTGCGGCAATTGTGTGAGCGTTTATTACATTCTTAAATGTCAAAACCAATAACACAAATGTCAAAATAACATTAGTTCTGCTTCTCGCAACAATTTGACTCCTATGTGAGCAAAACTGGCAGTTCGCGACCGATTGAAACAGTATGCGCGGAAAGCTTTGGCGCATGCGCAGAACGTTTTGGCGCATGCGCAGAACCTTTTTGCGCATGCGCAGAATATTTTGGCGCGCACACAGAGTTTCGGATTGTCAGTTTTGCTCACGCCGGACAAACTCGTTATGTATAAGTGCAACAGTAGCTTTTATTTTGTACTGCTTAATATTATTTCATTAAAATATGTTGCAACAGAACATAAAACATGTAACTGAGAATACTTACTACAGTCATAACATTTTGAACGAAATAAGTGTGATCTTGCCGAATAAGGAGCGAATGAGCCATCATTATATGATAGTGAATTTTTCATGTTTCATTTCGCGTTCAAATTGCTTTTCTGAGTATGACTTTCTTGCTAATTAACAATGGGTGTATCAAAAATCGGTTTTGGATGGTTAGCATTGGATTAGCCCCAAAGTTGGCTCCCACAAGTACGTGTATAGGTTTAATATTAATGTATACATTAGCAGCTTGTTATCTAATAATAGGTTCTGATTTATGACTAATAAGCTACTTTAAATTAAAAAGTTTGAGTGTAATTCACTCGAGTTTACCAACGATGAGCGACTTTCATGTTAGTGTGCGATTTATTTGAATACCCAGATATTTCACAAATTTTCCTTTCATTTATGTAAACTTTTTGACAGGTTGACTTGTTAAGTGTGAATGTAATAAAGGCTGACTTCTTATATTTAGTTGTGATGCGCAACCATTTTGTCCAAGTATTTGAAATAAATTTCTTTGAGGTGGTTTTGTAAGATGTTAGAAGCAAGAGCAGTGTTAGCAATGCTTGTCAAAATTACAATATTACCAGCAAGAGTAGCAGTATTAGATCAAGGCATGGTTAGAAAATCACTTCTGCAGGTAATTTTTTGTTCTGGGTTTTATTTAATATTGAGTAGGTCCATAAGACTAAAGTAAAACAAGTAATAATACATTAGTGAAAATTCGTCAAATTTATTGATAAGGGATATTGACGCAATATGTTTTTCATTTCGTAACCAATCCGCTAATTATATTAGATAAAATATTATTTATGCTACCATTAGATTTTCTTTAATAATGATTAAAATAATTTTAGTATAATATAAAGAAATATAGGTAACGTGATATTTCTGCA
Organism: Ctenocephalides felis; assembly: GCF_003426905.1. Taxonomy (NCBI): domain Eukaryota; kingdom Metazoa; phylum Arthropoda; class Insecta; order Siphonaptera; family Pulicidae; genus Ctenocephalides; species Ctenocephalides felis. The sequence goes on from NW_020539278.1 coordinate 22,191, forward strand.
TACTCTTTTAGCACATATATAAGGGAGATAGGGGGTAACTAGGGGTGACTAGTAATAAGCGTTTTTTAATAGTATCTTGAACGAAATAGATTTTCATCTCATTGAACATGTATACCGTTCTGCATAATATTGCCATAGCGACTCTCCTGTAGTTCGACGAACTACAACAACAAGCCCTTAGCTCTTCTATACATGTTTATTTGGCTTTTATTAAATTATTTTAAAACTATCTGAAGTACATGTAATTCCATGTGCACATATTTATTTTAAAGGTAATCACATTTGATTAATGTTTTTGACTCTGCAGCATTTTAAAGTTACTTCAAAGTTTAGAGTAATGAAGACTTTAAGTTGTGTTTAGTTTCTAATTTAGTCAGTAATATAGCTTGAGTTTTTTATTTATATTAATGCTATATTTATTAGTCAAAATTCATTCAAATAAGTATTGCCCAATATTTCAATAAAATTAAAAAAATTCAAGATCGACTCTGATATGAAACAATTTAATTATTATTAAATTAACCTAATATTACTTCAGTATTTATGTTTTTGTGCACAGATTATTATTGTTTTCCACTAGCTGAACTATTAAGTTGTGTTCCGACGAAGATCAAGAGATATAATTACCCATATCTATTAATTTTTTTAAGAGTAATATATAGTAACTATTCTAATACTAATTATAAGGTGGTCATATTTTTTTATTTCAAATTCAGTTGAATATAATAAAAATTATATACAATAAATACTATATTTAGTAATAAAATAAACATAATTGAATACAAAACTCTCATATGTTAAACATCTCGCGGTTTTAAGCATTGTAAACATATGTGATAATTTTATAGTGAAGTTCACGTTTTGTATTTAGGACTTTTGTTTCAAATTTAGTTAAAATATATTTAAAAATAAACAGTTTCCAAAGTTTGGAACAATTAAGGATCAATATTGTTTTTTAAAAAAATCTCGAGCGCTAGGTGGAAACACCTACTTAAATATTTTCTAAAACTATTACATATATCATGCTAAATTTGTTTACTATTATTAATTTATCACGCTACTTTTCTTATTAACTAAAGACAGTATTTATATTTTATTAGGTTACGCTATGACCCGGGATTCTATTTGTCTGGCCGATGCTCCAGATCGATCAATCATATCCGGATGCATTATCCGCATCATAATTCAATCACTTTAAAAGAATCTATTACATTTTGAAAAATTATACAAGTTTAAGATTTACTTAATTTAATTTTTAGCATAAAAATATTACAGTAAAAAGCGTGTTCTATATACATATTTATGTTTCTTTATTTAGTGTCTTATAAATTTTCTGAGAAAATGATATATGTAATCTAAAATTCCAAAGCAGGCTTATGATTTTGGTCAGAATATTGCAATGATTTTTGCTAAAAATTTGCGAAAACAAACAGTGTAGTTGATTGACAAAGTAATTGTTTGCCATTTTTTGACATCAATAAATAAATAGTTGTAGAAAATAAAGTTTTGCATTTTGAGCTGTGAGAACATATTGTATATATTTTATTGTAGTAAATAATTATGTCTCTTAATATTTTTACTTTGATTTAAATGTAAATTAATAAATATAAATTCGTTTTAATCAGACAAAAAAATGGCTACTGTGGAACGACTTCTTGCATTTGTAATTTTTTTTCTATTACTTTGTACCGATAAAAAAATCAATGATGCTTAAGTTCGCCTTAACTACTAATGGAAATTGATTCACTTCACTGTATTATATAAGGTTGTCAAATATCTCCCTTCCGCTTAATAATAAACCAAGAGCAAAAAAGCGGAAGGGAGATATTTGACAACCTAATACTTTAATTTATCTACTATGACTGCAAACTTATAGTTATATGGGGTAGGGCAAGGTATAAAGGTCCAATTAAACTTCAAGTAATTACACTGTTTAAACCAAATGAACTACATCATACATGTAACATGTGTAAATATACAGCTATAATTTTTTTTCTAAAATTTGTCATATGTCCCATTTTACCCCATAAACATAGATAAAATGGGACAGTCAGGGGACAACAGATCTAATGTCTGATTTTACAAAATAATAGCTAAATATTTAATCAATGCAATTTACAAAGATAATATTGTATATGACTTTGATCTGGTATTTTATCAGAAGTATTTATGAGCTGAGTTGGTATAATTATTAATTTTTTTCCTTGTAAAATTGCTTTTTTTTAACTGAATTTACATTTTCATTCACATTTTTTATTATATACTTTTTTTGCCAGGGTAAAGGTTCAGTTGGTTCTTTTTGCCCCATCCACATATAAGCCATTATAGAGGTTATATAGAAACATCTGTTGAATCTAATTTGAAATTAACAATAGATTTTATAAAACAATTCAATAACATATCTTTAAAAATTATAAATGTGCTGTAAACTAAACAAGTAAAAAAAAACTAAAAACAAAAGAAAATACTATTTTTATAGATTTTCAAACATAACCTGAACTCTTGATAGCGATGTTAAAATAAGATAAAATAATTCTTTGTTATAATATGTAAGTGCACAAAGACACGCAATATTTTCATCGTGTGATAAAAAAAATGGGATAAGTTTTTATTCATTTGTAACTCATTAAATATCTAATATTATTGTTAGATTGATTAGAATTTTGGGTAAGTATTAGAAAAATATTAGGTTGTTGGGGAAGTAATTAGAACTCTAGCTTAGATAGGATTAAAATACTTTGATTAAAGGTTAAAATTAAATTTAACTTATTTTCAAAATCGGAAGTTCTGGAATTACTAGTTATTCATTAGCGTACTGTCAACACATTTTGTCGAAAAATTTTTGCGGTTAAATTATCTTTAGCTTAATGCATTATTACATTTATTAATAAAAAAACTAATACACGAATGCTGCATAGAATCTGGATTTTTTTATATACAACCATTGTTATATCAGTAAAGTGTACATTTAGCAGCACAAAAATATTGTTAAATGATCTGTATAAAAAAATTATTTGTTAGTTAACTATTGAAGCATTGAGTAGTCACCTATCTTTGCAATAAAACCGTATCTTCAGTCATTTTATTAAATATCTATAATTCATTAATATGTATACAAAGTTGAGAATAATAATATAAGTTATAGATAGCTGTTGTAGATGATATAAATAGCCGTATTTATTATTTACCAGAGTATGATATTACAGTACATGCCGATGAACTACAATACAACATTGTCATTTACGATTATGAACACAACGAACCGTTCTATGTTGAACGAATGATTTATTTTCGATTGCACTTCTTGACTATCGTACGAGAAATTGGACTTATTAGAACTATTAAAGCCATAACTATTTAGTTATTAGTCGCTACATTAATTATTTTTCTTTCCAGAACTAGTGAATTACTGGCCTTGATGGCCGTGTCATGCACGCTATTCCTTTTTATACACACTAGAGATCTGAATGCAAAGTTGGAAGAAATGCAATAAACTTAATATCGACTTGGACAATGAAATTGAATCAGGTAAATTAAATT
>NW_020539279.1:0-36892 GCF_003426905.1 Ctenocephalides felis
TTGATTTTAGAGGGCTCGTTTTTGCAAAGTATTGAAGGTAGGGATTTAACATTTTGGTACGGGGTACTTTGAAGCCTTTTTTAAATTTAAAAAATATATACACACCTAGTTACGAAAGAAAATAAAAAGTTATGAATTTTTTATCAATCAACTACATACCAAAATGCAATATCAATAAGTTTATTTCGCTCGTCAGTAGAGTCCTTTATCTAATTATCTTCGTCTAAGATTATTTCAAGTCTACAATTGTCTAAAGAAGTAGAAAGGACCTTTTCTTAATTAAGAAGCATTTCGGGTAATTAGTCCGGGGGAGTAACGCCCGGAATATGCTAAACAGACATTGCGTATACGTCCTCTGCAGGAGAAAGGATAACATTAATCCTGCGATTAATTTATCTCCGCGAAGGAGCTGGAAATTATATATGCGTATATATATATATATATATACTATATATATATATATATATATATCTATATATATATATATATATATATAGAAATATATCTTGATAGTTTTTTCGACGTTGAAACATATTTCAAAGTAACTAGCAGCCCATTCGTCGAAATAAAAAAGGTATAAAGTATAAAAACTTTTATTTATACGTTTCGACACAAGATGCGTGTCATCATTCAGCAACTACAACAATTTGAAAATTTTATTAACTAATATAAACAACAATATAGATTAATTATAACATAGAGAAACATTATACACACCACAGGACAAAACACTCAACAAAATTTTTTTTAAAAAATTAAACTTAATAACATATTAGAGAAAAACATTTTTTTAGAAAAAATTATGTATAATTAAAAGATTTGAAAACTAATTTGACTAAAAGTTGTAGTTGCTGAATGATGACACGCATCTTGTGTCGAAACGTATAAATAAAAGTTTTTATACTTTATACCTTTTTTATTTCGACGAATGGGCTGCTAGTTACTTTGAAATATATATATATATATATATATATATTATATATATATATATATACATATATATATATATATATAATTAAAATGGCAAAAATTGATATTATCACCCTGTTAGAATAAGATATTTGTATAGTGCTCGTCTAGACCTTTCATTTGATACCCCACATGTCTATATTAAAAGTAAAACTTTCTGACTTATGTCTGTTCTCGTGCTCTGCAACCCATTGGTTTACTTTTTATTAAATCTCTTGTAACTTTTAAACGGTTTGTCGTAGAGCAGTGAAATATTTGACAACATTTTACAAAATTTAATTATATACAAAATTGTCTAATACTCCAAAGCGTTACAGCAGCTCAGTTAAATCTGAAAACCAAAAAGTAGTTTTGCATGAGAGATGTTTATGAAATACGGCACCTCATTGGTTTGTTTCTAGGATATTTGGATAGTGCTGGTCGAGACCTTTCATTTGATACCCGACATGCCTATATTTGAAGTAAAATGTTCTCACTTATATACGTCTTCAGATGCAAAAACTAAAGCAGAAAAAGTGATTCTACTAACGAGCAAACATAATTCTTTACCAGAAAAAACATTCATTTTACATTTTAGGGTATAGAGAGTTGCTGTAGGTATTTAGGTGTTAGAACAATTTACAGATAATTTAATTTCGAACAAATTTGCCGAATGTTACGTTTTGATTGGACGAACAGTTCAAAAGTTACGAGCATAATAAAAAGTGCCGTAACTGTTAAGGACCAATGGGTTGCCGCATTTGCGGTCGGGTGTGAGTTTAGAAGCTTTACTTCAAATATAGTCATGTGGGGTATCAAATGAAAGGTCTCAACGAGTACAATACAAATATATTATTAACGATGTGTTTTTCCATCAAAGGCAGGTCCATGATTCACTCTGGTTGGTGCCTACTAGATATTTTATTTAAATTTTTTGCGTATTTGAAGTATACAGAGTTGCTGTAGGTGTTTCGAATGTTCAGCAATATTAAAGATAATTTAATTTTAAACAAATTTGCCGAAGACATCATTCATATAAGTCGAATGCTTTAGAAGTTATAAACGATTTCGTAAAGAGCCCGAACGACTTGCCGTACTATAAGTAGTACAGCGAGTTTAAAATGAGTTAAGAAGTTTTACTTCAAATATAGGCATGTTGGGTATCAAATGAAACGCCTTGACGAGCTGTATCTATATATTATAATAACAGACTTAACAAACCTATAGGGTTCCGTACACAATATTTTTTTACTTTCCAAAGTCAATTTTTGTTAGTTGAAATATACAAAGTTGCTCCAAGGTTTTTACTATTTTATACAATATTATAGATCTCTAAATTTAGCACAAATTTGCCGAATATTTCATGCATTTTGGTCAAACCGTTCAAAAGTTACAAGAGATTTAATAAAAAGTAAAACATTGGGTTGCAGAACAGGTGTTCAGGCATACGTTTACAAGTTTTACTTCAAATACAGGCATGTTGGGTATCAAATGAAAGGTCTCGACGAGCTTTATCCAAATATCATACCTACGGACCCAAAAACCCATTAGGGTTCCGTACAACTAATTATTTTAGCATGTCTTATTGTCTGTTTAAAATACTGACATTTAAAATAGGTTATAACTACTGTAAAGTGACATTGTATTCTCACACTTTTAAAGACAGTTCCAAGGATTTAATATACTCAAATTATAGCCTTATATGAAAAATAGATTTCGAAAACGAAGTTTTTATTTTCCTATATAAAATGAACTGGCCTTATATTAGGTCCTTGGGGTCAAATGTTTAGTTTTTGCAATATATTTTGAAAATTATTAACTTTACGCAAAAATATTATTATACAAAAATTATAGCCTATAAAATTCTAAAAACTTTGTACTTACAACATTTCAATGTATCATTATTTATTTTGGCTCTACATCTGTTCAAAAACGTCTAAAAGTTGTTCTTTGCAATTATCTTAAAAGGTATGAAAAACAAACTCATATATATATATATATATATATATATATTTTGTAGAGTTTCGAACAAGAATCCAAAAATAATACAAAATAAAAAACGAGAAAAGTTTTTAATAAACAATTTCTTTATTTAATTATTTCAACGTTTCGGAACTAGGTACGTTCCATCTTCAGGACATCTGTCAAGAAACATGATCTTGATGAGATTTAAGCAAACAATATGTTTAGGAATAGAAATAGATTTTTCTTAAATAATAAATTAATTGTAACAAATAATAAATCAATTGTAACAAATTCTTGTTTAGTGAAAAAGTGCTAACCGATATTCAAACATACAGGTAATTAATTCAATTTTATCATTAATCCTTTCTTAAAAAATTTTCCATAACTTTCAAAAAATTTCTATCATTTTTAATATCCTGTTCTGATAATCCACTCATTTATTTTTATCATTTTCATTTGATCATATTATCATATTTCTGTACATTATTATTTGTTACAATTAATTTATTATTTAAGAAAAATCTATTTTCTATTCCTAAACATATTGTTTGCTTAAATCTCATCAAGATCATGTTTCTTGACAGATGTCCTGAAGATGGAACGTACCTAGTTCCGAAACGTTGATAATAAACAAATAATTAAATAAAGAATTGTTTATTAAAAACTTTTCTTGTTTTTTTATTTTGCATTATTTTTGGATTCTTGTTCGAAACTCTACAAATATACACAAATCCAAGACTCTACCATTCAATATATATATATATAGATATATATATATATATATATATATATATATATATATAATTGTTTAATATGAACAAAACAGCACTCAGATTTGTTTAACACAACTTTATTTTATGATTACAGACGTTTTGAGACCATGGTGTGTCTCATCTTCAGTGTAATTTCAAAAACAGTTACTTATATACTACACATTCTTTAATAATTTATTTGCATTTCATTTAATTTTTTGATATACAAAAAACACCAACTATTCCTTGCAATGCTTGACACAGTACTAAAGAAACATATAACACTTACAGAAATATTCTAAACAAATTTGAAGTACTTATCTAGATGGAGACAGAATGGGTATCATTATAATGTAAACAAAAGGAGTGCTATCGCATACAAAAATCGATAAAAATGAAAAAACAAATTAATTTATTGAAAAGAATAAGATAAATGAAAAAATTTATAAATTATTAATGATGTTTATATAAGTGTCATGTAAAATATTTGTGTCGGTTCTAAGATTTATGCTATTGTTAGTCCGAACTATTAACATTGATTCTGCCATGCTCCGTTTAAATAAGTCTTTCTCATGGAATAAAAAATGAAAAATCACCCTAAGCACAGTCTGAGTGACGACCTGGTACAAATATATTTGCAAGCGCGTTTAGAATGTGACTTTACGCGAGCATTTTTCCAATTTAGGGGTAAGATAATGGAATTTTTTTTAGTTAATTTGTTCGTCAGTAGAGTCCCTTTTACGCTAACATTTTATTTAATATATTAATAGATTTAATTTTCTCGTCAGTAGAGTCATATTGCAAAATTATCAGTTTGCTCGTCAGTCGAGTCCTTTTTTATTTTCTTATCATCATTATTAAATATTCTGATAATTATTATCAATATTATTATTTTATTTGTTATCATCATTCAAAATTCATTTAAGGGTTGCTTTTACCCAACCCTGTTTATATTTCCCCTCTACGTTTTCATCGACCGGCGTCTACGCGCTGCCGTAGCAGCCGATTCAGTAGCCGACAGACTCGTAGTAGACGTAGACACACATTTCATATTATTTATTTGGAAAATAAATCATTTTGCTAAACTAAATAAAAAAGAGTAGTGCAAAGTGGTGGTAGTTTAGTAAATCATTCATTAGTGCGATAAAATATAGTGGTAAAGAATAAAAAAGATTGATATTGTCTATATGTGTGTTTATGTGGTTTTGTAGAAGTGTGTTGTATGGAGTTGGGTGTGTGTACGGAACCCTGTTGCTTTGTTTGCAAGGGTAGTAGGTTATTTGTATAGAGCTCGTCGAGACCTTTCATTTGATACCCGACATGCCTATATTTGAAGTAAAATGTGTAAACTTATGTTGGACCGCGAGTTCTGCAACCCAATGGTCTACTTTTGTTACATCTCTTGTAACTTATGAACGGTTTGTCCGATTTGAATGCAACATTCGACAAATTTGTGTTAAATTACTCGTTTTTTAATATGTTTAATAAGGTAACACCCTGCAGCAAGTTTTTGTACTTTGAATTTGCAAAAATAAGACGTTAGAAATTGAATAAACAATTTGTGCAGAACTCTATTGGTTATTTGAGTTTATTTTAATGATATTTGTATAGTGCTCGTCGAGACCTTTCATTTGATACCCCATATGTCTATATTTGAACGAAAACTTTCTGACTTGTGTCTATCTTCGGGTTCTGCAACCCATTGGTCGACTGTTTATTAAATATCTTGTAACTTTTGAACCGTTGGTCGAAAATAGATGAAGTATTCTGCAAATTTGTTCTAAATTAAATTATCTATAATATTGTCTTGCATACTATGACTCTACGATGACTTGATACATTAAAATTGCAAAAGTTAGTTATTATAAATGAAATAAATTATGTGTACAGAACCCTGTTAGTTTATTGAGTTTGTATGTATGTTACTTGTAAAGTGCTCCTCGAGACCTTTCATTTGATACCCCACATGCCTATATTTGAAGTAAAACTTTCTGACCTAAGTTTGTCTTCGGGTTCTGCAACCCATAGGTTGACTTTTTATTATATCTCTTGTAACTTTTAAATGGTTTGACCGAAGTAAATGCTAGATTTTATTGTGAAAAACATTGTCTAGTATAGTAACACTAAACAGTAACTTAGAATGCTTTAAACGGCAAAAAATGATATTTGGAATTAGTTAAATTATGTGTATAGAAGCTTATAGGTTTTTTTTAAGGTTTGTTATTAGTACATTTGGATAAAGCTTGTCGAGACTTTTCATTTGATACCCCATATGCCTATATTTGAAGTGAAACTCTTTAATTTATATTTAACTCCCAATTCTGCAACCCATTGGTCTACCTTTTATTAAATCACTCGTAACTTTTGAACCGTTGGCATATGATATTCGGCAAATTTGTTCTAAATTTTAATATCTATAAAATGGTCTAGTACAGTGAAACTCTACAGCAACTTGATATACTTTAAAGTAACAAAAATAGACATCAGAACCTGAGTGAATGTCATGTACGGAACCTTTCAGGCTTGTAACGAGTATGTTACTATGATATTTAGATTGTACTCGTCGAGACCTTTCATTTGATACCCAACATGCCCATGTTTGAAGTAAAACTTCTTAACGCGCATTTGACCCGCTGTACTATTTGTAGTACAGCAACTCGTTTGTGTGCATTTATTTATTAAATCTCTTGTAACTTTTGAACGGTTTGCCCAAACTAAACGCAACATTCGGCAAATTTGTTCAAAATTAAATAATCTACAATATTGTTTTGTACCACAAAGCTCTACAGCAACTCGGTATACTTTAAAATAGCACTTAAATACTCAAGTACAAAATTACACTAGTTTCCATACAAAATTCAACATTTTCTAAGACTTCACACATATTGCGCACGATGACATATTGCATTGGAACGCAGTATACCGAGTGTACTTTTGTTTCAACTCATATAACTTCTAAACCATTCGGCTGATATGAATGATGTCTTCGGGAAATTTATGCAAAATTAAACAGTCTACAATATTGCTTATACCACAATGCTCTACAGCAACTCGGTATACTCTAAAATGCATTTGAAAGTGTACAACTTTGCTTCCGCCATTATTTTGGAGGACTCGCCTTATAAAATCCGGCGGAAGCAAAGTTGTATATTTAATATTGATATTGTTTTGTTTCGTCGCTTGTAACTTCTAAACCATTCGATTGATATGAATGATGTCTTCGGGAAATTAGTTCAAAATTAAATTATCTAAAATATTGTCTTTTACCCCAATGCTCTACAGCAACTCGGTATACTTTAAAATTGCAATAAATCAACCCTTGATATGTTTTTAATGTTTGTTTTGATTTAAACACATATTTTATTCCCTTATAAAATTATTTAGCATCCCTTATCGACCCACTTTACTCACGGTGGGTTGCAGTAATCTATTTTTAATGACGTCATATGGGTTGGGTTACTTTGGGGTTGGTAATTCGGGTATAGAAAGGTCATGGACCTTTGATTAAACCTCAACCCTTAAATTGAAGACTATTGGGCCGATTCTCGGTTTCAATTTTACGACAAGTTCACACTTATGTCGTTTAAAATGTCATTATAAGTGTAACAGTTATTCTCGGCGGTATGTGTTTTATCATATGATTAATGACATTAATGTTACGCTGACCCTCTGAAAATAAACGTAGTCAGAAACTCGCACTTATCGCTATAACATTGACGAGAAGTTGTACTATGAACAGATTTGACATTTGCTATTTTGACATTTATGCGTTTAACATGCTTCTTTGAGGTTATTGTTAATGTAAGCAAAGTGATATTATTAGGTTTGGTTTAGATTTTATTGTGAATTTCAAATTGTTAATATGGCGTTTTTTGGAATAATTTGGGCAGCAGATAGTAGGAGAAGAAGGTATGTTTGAATTTTAATATAATTCATACTGTTATTGTAATGAATGTATTACTCAAAAGTATTAAAATTAAAATGCCACAACATTTTAGATACAGGCAAAGATACGCCCTTAGGTATCTCAGAGATGCAGATAAAATATGGGAAGTGAGTGATGAAATTTTTATAAAAAATTTTCGATTAACGAAAAATGTTATGAAAGATTTAATAGAACTGTTGGAACCACATGCGGAGACTCATACAGCATCATGGAGTATCCCTTTTTATTTGCAGGTATTGGAAATTAAAATGAATTAATTTTTTTGAAATACTAATAACTGAAATTTCATTATAGGTACTTGCAGCGCTTCATTTTTTTTGGTCATGGCTCATATCAGACTGATGTAGGCAATTGCCATTTAAATTCTATGAGCCAGCCTTCAGTCAGTCGCTGCATTAAAACAGTGACTGATTTAATTATAAAGCATGCTACACCAAAGTATGTGAATTTTCCTAAAACCTCATCAGAAAGAGATGAAAATAAAAAGAGGTATATGTTACACCACTTCGTGTACATTGAACATGGTCTGTAATATGTTGCTATTTAACAGATTTTATACGAAGTTTGGCATGCCTGGCATTATTGGGTGCATAGACTGCACACACATAAGTATAGTGGCTCCCAAAAAAGATCACCCCGTGGCACCAGCTGCTATTTATATGAATAGGAAGGGCTATTACTCAATTAATATTGAAGTAGTAAGTATTATTTTATTTTGCTTAAGAATTTTGAAGACTAACATGATAATAAATAATATTAGATATGTGATGCCGATGACCGGATATTGTTTGCGAGCAGCAGATATCCTGGCTCCACTCATGATGCAGCCATTTGGAAGGTTTCGACAGTCAGAGCCCTGCTAAATCATAATGCTGATGATGGGACATATTTATTGGGCAATTCAAGAATATATTTAATATCGCAAATCAAATAAGGAAAAAAATATATATTAGTTGTACCCTTTGGAACATTGCCTACTCACACCATATAGGACGCCAGTAGGCTCTACCCAGGAGAAATACAATAAGTTCCACAAAAAGACTCGCAATGTAATAGAGAGAACATTTGGTGTTGTTAAAAGTCGTTTTCGATGTTTGCATCGTCACAGGACACTGCATTATACACCTGATGTGGCAGGAAAAATTGTGTATGCAGTATTTACTCTGCATAATATATGCAGAGTAAATAATATTCCTCTGGATGAAGAACTGACGGAATATAGTGATGATTTTGGAAACGGTTAGATACCAAATAATTGTATTTCAAATGTGTAGTTAAAATTAATTGATTTAAATATTTCAGAAGTATACAATGAGGCAGATAATATGGCATATAACATCAGAAATTCTTATGCCAGAAGATATTTTTAATACCATAACATTCACTTAAAAAAAAGATTGTATTTTTATAGCTACATAAATGTAATTATTTTAAATAAATAAATAAATAAATATATATATATATATATATATATATAAAGGAATAAAAAACAAAATTTATTTTTTAATGTATTATTGAGAATTTTCAATTGATCAGCTATGCATTGCAGCGCCTCTGTCTGTTTCTCCATCATGTTAGTAAGAGACTCTGTTTGTCTTTTCAATACGTATTCCATTGAGTTTACGAGGTGATTTAATTCATCTTAAAATAATAAAATGCAGAATGTATCACATAGTAATATAAGTAATATTTAAAATAGAAGAAAAATTATACTTACTATTGCCAGAAGTTCTTCGTCTCTGCATTGGTGGTCTAGGGGCATCATCTAAAAATTCTGGAGGTGGCATTATATCTTCTACCTCAGGATCAACATTAACAGAATCAAGTTCAGCCTCGTTGCTGACAGATTTTTCGATAGGATACTATTAAAGAATTTAATATGTGTATATGTATATATACATATATATATAATGAAATTACATTTAGTCCAATATCCATTTCCAGATCTGGATGGCCATCAATTGACCCTAGACCCCAAACACCTAAGGCCTTTTGTTCGACCTCTGTCAAGCAATTGGTTAATGCAGGCCCACCTCCTGTTGCTAAAGTATGAGCTTTTTGTTTCCTTGCTTTGGCTTTTGTCTGGTTTTTCTAACCCGCAAATATCTATATCAATTTAATAACATATGAATTATCATTTTCAAAAATATAACATACTAGCAACAAAAACTTTTACCTTCATCCAGGATTCAGTAGGCCTATTAGGCCCTTGACCACATGAGTTTAACAAATTGGTCAATTCCTCCCACTTTGCACTGAAATAATCCTTGTCGAACGAGGGGCTTAATTTATTAGCAACGAATTGTGGGTTGCTGATTAAAAAATCAACATATATTTCGTACTGCGCCGGATTAGTTTTTTTGGCTCTTTTCATTTGCGTATCACTGGCCATTTTGTATGTAAAATATATTTATCTAAAAAAATCGTGAACGCTTTTTGACTGGAAGTCCAGTACAAGTATATCCAAAATTGAAAAAACCGTTCGCGTCAGCACCGTAGAGATAGATTATTGCCGATTTCGAGAGTACAAACACAGAGAGCCAACATCAAAAAACCAAAATCTTTGTTCGCTCATGTTACGCCATAACACGATTCATTCTCATAAAATTGGTGCGCCGAGAATAACAAATCCTTAACATACACTTACGCGAGGCATGTTATGCTAACATGCAAGTGTGGTAACAGAGCGTAGCCATGTTAAGGCAGAATCGGTCTATATGTTTTGGTTTGAGATTTATTATTTTTTATTTGTATGTTAAGAAAAATTTGTTGGTTTTTCTCGCATTTTTGTTCTAGAAGTTATCAATTTTAGTATTTGTTGTCATAGTATATACATTGGAGAGTAACATACTCAAATTTGAGCATTCTAGTATCAATAGTACGTCCTGGAGAGCTCTCTAAAAATAACACTTTTAACTTCAATTGTTTTTCATATATTTACTGATGTTTTATTCAGGACTTTTCATTTGAGTATGTGGTTCTTCAATGCATATACTAGTATATGCATTGATGGATTAATGAATGCATGTTTAAAACATTACTTTTAAATCCGTATAACAATTTAGAAATTTCCACAAATTTCAATAAACGAATTTTTGCATCATTATTGGAAGTTATTGCCATATCTTCAGATAAGATACCGCGAAATTTCTAAGAAAGTGACCTGATATGTCGTATGCACCGCAGTTCAAGGTCCTATGTCGAAGTCCTATGCATTGACCAAGTACGCATAAGAAAAAGGTCATCGATCCTATTTCTGATCCACTTTCGATACTCGATATGAGTTAATATTCATGTATAGTCTATACTATAAGAAGAAATATTTATAATCTATTGATAATAACGAATGAATACGATATGTGTGCTGGACGAATTTTCTAAGAAGGTCTTATGTCTTATGCAAACAGTTCGATCGATCTTATTATTTCTACTTATTACATTCCATATGATTTATATATATATTATATATATATATATATATATATATATATATATATATATATATATTAGTGAGGAAACTAGTACTATTGATAAATTGATCATAACTTAGTACATTAATTTTTTTACTCGACGACCCATAATAATTTATATATATATATATATATATATATATATATATATATATATATATGTTTCACATGACAAAATCGAAAAATAGTAATATACCTTATAACTTCTAATTACAATTATTTTTATTAAAACAGTTAATGAAAACAAATTAACACAATTTTATTGTAAAAATTGTTTTTGGTGACTTATTATAAAGTGTTTGTGTATTATCAATCATATGTTGGTAATTTTTTTTTCTTAATTCCCATTTAGAAAAAAATTCTCTAATTTTAATATCTTGTTATATAATCGATTCAATAATTATTTTCATTGTTAATAAATTTTACGTAATTTCTATCTTTCATATTTTTATTAATTTTATTTTCTGAAAAAACATTTTTTGGTTTTGTATTACCATTGGATTTTTTGTTCAAAGTTGTAAAGAGCTTTCGTAAATTCGTATATTATATTTATAATTTATTGATAATAATGAATACGATAATCATGCAGATTATGGAAAGAACGAATAATTATATTGTTACCGATTACATATTGCTATCATTTATTAATAGTTATTTATTATAATTCATTTATTATTTATTATTTCTTTATTATTCTTTATTATTAATTATGTTTATATTAATTATTATTATATTTATTTTAGACTATAACGACAATCATTGATCAATAATATACATTATAATAAGTCACTGATTAAATCTGAAATCGATATTGGCAAGCATGATCAACAAATTGATTTTCTTACTATTAATGATGTAAAGATTTATGAACCCCTAACCCTAGTTAACGAGTTTAATAATTTTTTCGTAAATGAAGCAACTATTATTACGTCAGTACTTACAAATGTAAATAACAATCGCGACATTAGTGTACCTTCTCTAATTTTTGCAGGATCGTCTGACACTATTTATCTTTTTCCGGTAACTCTAGATGAAATTTCAGAAGCATTTCTTAGCCTTAAAAGTAATTTTAGCTCAGGCCCTGATGAAATTCCCAGTTTTATATTGAAAGAATTTCATTCAAATTTTGCTGAACCATTCTTATTATGTATTAATAAATTAATTTGTGATGGGGTCTACCCACAGCACCTTAAGATATCAAAAATTCGCCCCCTTTTTAAAAAAGGTAAACGTGATTTAATAAATAACTACAGGCCCATTTCCCTACTTAACTCACTTAACAAAGTTTTCGAAAAAATTCTGTTTAAAAGATTTTTATATTTTTTCAATAAGCACAAAATATTCTACCAAAATCAACATGGGTTTCGCAAAGGACATTCAACGTCCCATGCTCTTTTTGACCTCACACGCGGTATTATTGAAGCCTTTGAAAATAACAGTTATTGTGTGGCGGTATTTTGTGACTTGTCCAAGGCCTTTGACTGCATTTCTCACGAAATTTTGCTTAATAAATTAGAACGATATGGTATCAGGGGAAAGGCACATTGCTTGGTCAAGTCGTATCTTAATGACAGATCACAATGTGTTCACTCGAAACGGGGTAACATTTGTTTCTAACAATATGGATTTAAAGATGGGGGTTCCACAAGGGTCTGTGCTAGGACCACTTCTTTTCCTTATTTATATAAATGACCTGCCCCAGTGTACTAATCTGTGTGACTTCATCTTATTTGCAGATGATACATGTTTAGTCATTAAAGCAAAAACTCACGAACAACTATTAAAAAAACTCAATAATGTCATGCTCTCAGTTTCCAATTGGTTTCAAAATAATAATCTTGTATTGAATAATAACAAAACAAAATTAATTTCTTTTAATAATAATAATAAAATTTGTCGAGATATTTCCCCGTACATCTTTGATAATAACACTTATGAGTTTTTGAATAATACAAAATTTCTTGGTATAAATATTAGTAACAATATGAAATGGGATCATCACATTATTAACACTCTGAATCCTAAATTATCAAAAACCTGCTTTATGCTTCGTAATTTAAAAATGAAAGTAAGCAAGGAGAGCCTTTGCACTATTTATTACTCATATTTTTATTCTAATGTAATTTACGGCATTCAATTTTGGGGGTTTTCACCGTTACTAACATCAGTTTTTCAATTACAGAAAAAGGCAATCAGAGTTATGTTTTCCCTTTCGTCCACTACATCTTGTCGACCTTTTTTCCATGAGCACAAGATTCTACCTGTTCCATGCATTTTTCTCCTAATCACCCTCTGTTTTATAAAAAATAATGGTAACCTGTTTAATTTAAGCCCAAGTCCCGAATGTATTTATTATGGCACAAGACATAAACTTGTAAAAGGTCCCACATTGAAATTTGCCTCTACATTTAATACCTTAGATGGTCTGGGCATAATGCTTTACAATAAGCTGCCACTAGGTATTAGAGAAGTTGAAAATAGGAAATTTTATAAACTACTCAATACATTTTTTAAAGAGCAAGTTTTTTACTCTATTGATGAATATTTAAATTATAATTTTCAGTAAACTATTCTGTGAAAATTAGAATAAGATTTCAAGTGAACATTTGTTTTTTTGTAAATTATATTTCATTTAATATAGTATGTTATCTATTAATTTAAGTTATGTACCATTGATATCTACAATTGTACAATTGTACTGTATAAATAAATAAATAAATAACTGATGGATAATTCTTTTTTTTTTTACAAAATATTAATAAATCAAAATATTTTGATTCTATTGATATTGAATCCTATGTAGGATTCAAATAAAGAATGCAGATAGGGCTTGTCTAAATAATCTATGGGTAAGCCGTATTAGGGCTCTAGTAGTGAATCCCAATACGGACCATATCATCATATCATGGGCAATACGTAATAGGGGTAATATAGGGCATCCGCATATGGCCCGTTTCAATTATTATAGGGCAATCCGTGTTAGGGCTGAATTCAGGCATGCCTTTTATGGACCCTATCCAAATTACCATATTAGGGCCGCCCATATATGGCCCCTATGAGGGCCATGCACTAAATTCCGTAATACGGACGCCGGAGTATAGCCCTATAGGGGCCGGACAGGGCCGGACATGTGTTAGGGCTTGCCGTAACAAATTTCCACTCGGGTCCTCGCCAATAAAATTGTTCCGAATAAAAATAAAACTGTTTCTATTAATTTTACAGCTAGTAGAAGACATGTTGAACTTCAAGGCGGTGAAGTCAAATACTTGGGACTAACAATGGATAGTTTGCTGGCCTGGGCCAAACATATAGAGTTGCTATGTGCAAGGCTCTCGAAAGCCATTTATGCCATTAGAAGAATTAGATCCATAATAAACCAGGAATGTGCCAAGGAAACCTACTTTGCTATGTTCCATTCTGTACTTTCATACGGAATATTAGCTTGGGGACATAGTGCACACACTTCTAAAGTTATGGATCTACAAAAGAAGGCGGTTAGAGCAATAGAAGGAGTCTCACCTCGGGAGCCTTGCAGGCCGCTATTCATAAAACACAAAATTTTGACTGTCACAAACATTTATATTTGGCAACAAGCTATTGCGGTGCATGCGGATAAAACTAATCATTTATTGAAAAGTGATGTCCACGACCACAATACGCGGAATAAAAATGCAGTGATATGTCCAAAAATCAAACTAAAATCATCGCTAAGAACTACATTGGGAGCCAAGATCTATAATAAGCTACCTGATGGATGGAGATGCAAAACAAGATTCGCCTTTAAAAATATGGTTAAAAATTATTTACTAAATAATCCCTATTATTTTATAAATGAATTTTTAGAATAATCATGTATTGTAAATGACTTAAATTGTAACTATTGAATTTTAATAAAGTTCTATTCTATTCTATTCTATTCTATATTTAAATATATATTCCTTTTCTGCAGGGAATATTTATTTCGAGTATTTTAAATCCGACATTGAAATATCATCCAAGTCCACAAAGGACATTACTCATGTCGGATTGAGAAATAAATCACACACGAAATACAGGTATATATATATATATATATATATATATATATATATATATATGTATATATATATATATATATATATATATATATATATATATATATATGTTTAATTTGAGTTTAATATTCGGGCGTAACATCAATAAAAATAGTATGAGTTTTTTTTTCTTAAAAAATACCATGGATTAATAATGGTTTCATATGCTATAGTAGGATACAAAATTGTAAGTGTTTTATTACTATTATTATTATTATTGCTTTTCCATGAAATTTCCTTTCATATAATTTATTTAGTTTCAATTTTTATAGTTAACTTGATTACCACTGAATGATGGCTAAGATGCTAGCCGAAACGTATGGATTTTAAATAAATAAATTAAAAAAAAAAAAAACTCATACTATTTTTATTGATGTTACGCCCGAATATTAAACTCAAATTAAACATATATATCAACATCAAATTCAAGACTATTCAAAAATATATATATATATATATATATATATATATATATCACACATGAAACACAAATCGACAACAAATTAAACTTTTTAGACGTGACTGTACACAAAATTGACAACATTATTTGCACAAATTGGTACAGAAAATCTACATGGTCAGGAAGATACCTTCATTACGCGTCATATTGTCCCAAAAATTATAAAGTCAATACAATCATTTCTTTGATAGACCACGCAATCATGTTGTCTCACTCTTCTTTTCATACCCAAAACACAACATTAGTAACTAAAACTTTATTAGAAAACGGATATCCCCTCACCCTCATCAATTCCATTACCAATAAAAGACTTTCCTATCATAAAAGTAACAATTATCAATCCATCTCCAAGTTATTCCAAGACAACAATATTAAACCAACTTTTCACAGCATGCCTTACATTGAAGGCTTATTTGATTATTTTGCCAAATTACTCAAAGAAGAAAATATTTTCATTTCAGGAACAGCTCTATATTCTTTTAAAGAAATGTTTTCAAAAATTAAATCCACCACCCCTCCTAAATTCAATACTAACATAGTTTATTCCATCCCTTGCAAAAATTGTCAAAAACAATACATTGGCCAAACATCACAGTACATTCATAAGAGAATGAGACAACACGAATTAAGCGTCACTCATCATAAAAGCCGAAATTTCCAAAGTACTCTTGTCCAGCATTCCATCGAAAACTCACATAATTTCACCTTTGAACCCAATATTTTATATATAGAGAGGATTGTACTTTTAAAAGACTTTTTTCTGAAAGCAGTTTAATCTTTTTGAATTCGTCAAATAGTGTTAATAAAAGATCAGATCACAATATCATTCATGACTCATATTTAAAATTTTTAAACCTGATTAAAAATAATTAATCCTAATAGTTTTTGAATATGTATATATATACATGTATATATGTTATAATACATGTACATCCATATATGTGCTTATATGTATGTTTTTGTGTGTACACTATATACATGCACTTGCATATATGCTCATGTATATAATTGTGGATACATTAATATATAGATATGTGCATATGTATGTATGAGTATGTGGGTGTGCATATACATGTGCATGTATATATATATATATACATAATATTTCTCAACATTTACTAAAGCAATATTTCCTCTTTTTTCGTAAATTACCAAACAAGAGCCATAAAAAATCATTTTTGCCAAGAATTCCGTGCGTTGTCCTTTACATCTGGCAGACAGAAATCCATATCAGTGTGTTTAAGTCTTGTGTAGTCGTAACATCTACAAATATCTTCCAAAAAAATCGAGTGTTTTTAACAAAAAAATATTAGTGATATGGATATATAAATTATTACAGGTAAATAATTTTTGCTTCTCAATTTTATATAAAACCTTTTTTAGTTAGGTCTTATTACTATCTATCCGGTACATAATCCATTCCTTTATAACAAAAATTTTTTTTTTTCTAATTAATCTGTATTGACCATTGTTAATTAATGTTAATCAATATTTTAAAAAACATTGTATTTGACAGAATAAACCTGATGATGGAACGTACTTAGTTCCGAAACGTCGTATTAAACATCTTCAAAAAACAAATTGTTTTTTATTATTGGATTTACTGTTCGGAAAAGAAACAATCAATATATTGAAAAAATCCAGGACTTATCTATTGAATATATATATATATATATATATATATATATATATATATATATAGAGTAAAGTCCCCTCTTGCATTTATTTTTAGTTTGCTTATCATTGGAGTCCCTTTTTCCTTTCATTTTTTGTTTGCTCGTCAGTAGAGTTTCTTTTATTTCTAATTTTAGTTTGCTCGTCAGTATATATATATATATATATATATATATATATATATATATGTATATATGTATGTATAATTGGATATATATCTGTCTGATAGACATGTAAATATTACTGACTCTACTGACGAGCAAATTAAAATTAGAAATGTAATGAAATCTACTGACAGTCAATTCAAGAAAAAAAAGGACTCTACTGACAAGCAAATTTAGTTTTGATTCAGAAAAGGCTAAGAAGGGACTCTACTGACGAGCAAATAAATTAAAAATCCAGTCAAATCACTAACGATAAAACTATACCAGTAGATATTATAGATCATTTAATTTAGCACAATTTTGTCGAATATTTCATGCAATTCGGAAGAACGGTTCATAAGTTACAAGAGATATTGTAAAAAGGTAGACCAATGGGTTGCAGAACTCGAGGCCAAAAATAAGTTACTTCAAATATAGGCGTGTGGGATATCAAATGAAAAGTCTTGACGAGCACTATCTGAAAATCATAGTAAAAAATTCCATATAGACGCACTTACAAGTATACAGAGTTGCAAACTATTAACGTAACATCGAAAAAAGGAACTTTACTGACGAACAAAATTCTGGAAGAAAAAAAAGGGACCTTATTAACGAACAAACTCGAAAAAATAGGAAAAAGAGAAAGGACTCTACTGATGAGCAAAGTTATAAAATCGGACAAAGGGACTCTACTGACGAGCAAACTATAACAATTAGCAAAAGAGACTCTACTGATGAGCAAACTTCAAAAATTGGCAAAAGAGACTCTACTGACGAGCAAAAATATTAGACTTCACAGCGAATTGGTTAAAAAATTGACTCTACTGACGAGCAACCTATAAAGACAAGAGAAAGAGACTTTACTGACAAGCAAACTAGAATAAAATGAAAAAGGAACGCTGCTGAATAAAGTGAACTTAAAAATAAGGGACTTTACTGACGAGCAAAATGATATAAAGAAATGAAAGACTCTACTGAAGAGCAAATTATGAAAATAAGCCAAATGGACACTACTGACGAGCAAACTAAAAATAAAAGAAAAAAGAGTTCTAAAATCAACTTAAAAAGAAAAGGAAAAAGGGACTCTACTGACGAGCAAAATATAGATAAAGTGATTCTACTGACGAGCGAATTATAAAAATAAGAAAAAAGGAACTTTACTGACGAGCAAACCAAAAATAAAGGAAAAGGGACTCTACTGGCAAGCAAATATAAGCATGAAGAGAAAGAGGACTCTACTGACGAGCGACACAAAATTACAGTTAAACGAGCTTGGTATTTGACTAGCAAAATATTTGGATTTTTTTTTCAAAATCTGAATATTTAAGTTTGCCAGTGGTGTCTCAGTTTACTCATTCGTTTTTTTAGGGGCGAATTCTTCAATGACAGTGAAAACTGTCAAATGTTTATATAGTTGCTGTGCGACCAGGCGCTTTACACATAAAACCTAACTTCAAATATGTATTATCAAAAACTTGCACTTATGATTATATTCTTTTTTGACGCTTGTGCATCGGTAAGGTATTCTATTTACGCCTGGCCGCACAGCAATCATATAAACATTTGACAAGTAATACAGCGTATTACGACTTAATACATCGCAGATGGCGCGACGAGTTACTTAATGACATATGTTTGTAGTAAATATATGAAACTTTTAATTGAAGTGCGGACTGACTAAATGTTAATATTAAGAGGCAAAACTTTTATCCATATTAAGGACCACCCTGATATATATATATATATATATATATATATATATATATATTGTAGTGTAGTGTTAGTGTGCGTTAGTGTGTTTTTAGTGTAAATTACTCCGGCGGTGTATATAGAGGGCAGCAGGTGCCGCTAAAAGACCGCCAACTTAAATTATTCACAAGTTGTGAAAAGGCGGACGTCGGAATGGCGGTCGGGAAAAGGATACACCGCCACTGCCACAGACACTCCCATATAAAAGGATATACACCGCTTTTAGTGAGGGAGGGCAATTTACGAAACAAACTTTAAATGCACATAGAGATATATGCATACAAACATATGAGGGAAATTATATGAAAAGGAACTGTACTGATGAGCGAACTAAAATACAACAGAAAGAATTTTACTGTCGAGCAAACTCAGTAATATTTTTATTGAATAAAAAAAATGTAGGAAAAATCCTGATAAAAGGATTCTACTGACAAGCAATCTGGCTAAACCGAGCAAAATTAAATTTAAATTTTATTTGGAAAGTATGTTTGTCTTTTTCCTCGTCAGTAGAGTCCTCTTTGTAAAATCTAGGTGGCTGTTTAATTTTTGCCTTTTTTATTCCTTGTTCTTTATCATTGATTTTTTTATCGCCTTCGATTTAGTGAATTATTAAGCAAAATTGCCGCTCCATCTATCGGCTGCAAAAACGTTTAGAGAGTTAACATTAAATATTCACTGGTTGGAGCGAGTTGGGAATTTTATATATATATATATATATATATATATATATATATATATATATATATATAAAAGGATTTTTTTAAGAAAGAGAGAGAGAAAGGAGAAAGGAATAGTTATATATAAATAAAAATAGATAGATAGAGATAGATATTATGTTTTGTTTTAAAAATATTTTTTACACAAGAATAGGTGGTGTTTACATCATTTTTTAAGATATTAGGTTGTCAAATATCTCCCTTCCGCTTTTTTGCTCTTTTACTACAAAAAGGCGGAAGGGAGTTATTTGACAACCTATTATTTTTCTAATTATTATTATTAATAATATATTATACTTTTATTGCAGAAATCGCTTAGAAAGTAACGCCGAGCACTGGAGCGCCCTCCTGCTGTCCCTTCGCGAACTAATCGAGTGGGTCATCAGAAAGGACACCGAATTGACAGGGCTGGGGCCCCTTAAGGGCGAACCTAATCACGTCCAAAAACAACAGGTAAGAAATAATAATAATCATAATTAAAAAACAGGATTCACTTGATAATAACACTAACAATATTTATTTTTACCTTATTACTTACTACGTGTGTGATTACATAGATTTTCATTACGCACACCTCTCTATGATTTAACTACAGTCTCCACCTGTGTGTGTGAAGCGTCACTAAACAGTAAACATCTCTCATACCTCTCCAACGCGTTCGATAAATTTCGTTACCGAATTAAACCATCAGTTCGGTTTCGCGATTTAACGGTTTACGGTTTTCGGTTAACGGCAAAACCGCAACCGAGATCTTACTTAATCCCCGACTGCATGAAAATGCATGAATGCATAATCCACATCCATGCGCATCGAGTTGTTTTAGTTGTTTTACAAACTACTACAACAGAAGGATTATTTTAGGTTGCTGTAATTGAATTGAGAAGAGAGTTAAGTCGATGAGTTATGATGTGGGAGGATTATTTCCAAAGGCAAGTGCAGATGAAGCTAGAGTTTTTTTTTGCCATAATTTGGTCGTCAGTAGAGTCCCTTATGTCCAAAGTCATGTCCTTGGTGTAAACCAAACATTATTGGTTTTATTGGTTTTGGTGTTATTTTTTTTTTGCTCGGCAGTAGAGTCCCTTTTCGATTTCTCTTTTTGTATTTTGCTTGTCAGTACAGTTCCTTTACAAATTCTTTTTTTGTATCTTTCGCGTCAGTAGAGTCTTCTCACACTTTCTTTTTTTTTAAATTTTGATCGCCAGTAGAGTCCCTTTTTAGTTTCTCTTTTTCGATCTTGCTCGTCAGTAGAGTCCCTTTCTCTCTTTTTTTATCTTGCTTATTTGTAGAGTTCCTTTTTCACCTTTTGTTTTCAATTTGCTCGTTGGTAGAGTCTTTTTTATTTCTAATTTTAATTCACTCATCAGCAGAGTTTCTTTCTCTGTTTTTGTATTTTGCTCGCCAGTAGAGTCCCTTTTCAATTTTTATTCCTTTTTCTATCTTGCTTGCCTGTAGAGTCTCTTTCCAAATTCTTTTTTTATGTTTTGCTCGTCAATAGAGTCCCTTTTGCAGTTTCTTTTATTGTATTTTATTTCTCAGTAGTGTCTCTTTTCTATTTTTATTTATCTTAATCATCAGTAGAGTTTTATTTTTCTCTTTTCCTATCTTGCTAATTTGTAGAGTTCCTTTTTCACCTGTTGTTTTAATTTGCTCGTTGGTAGAGTCTTTTTACCGAATATTTCATTGAAATCGGACGAACCGTTCAAAAGTTACGAGATATAATAAAATGCCGACCAATGGGTTGCAAAACACGAGGACAGACATAAGTTAGAAAGTTTTACTTCAAATATAGGCATGTGGGGTATCAAATGAAAGGTCTCGACGAGCACTATCTTAAAATCATACTTAAACACTCTACAATGCTATAGGGTTCTGTACAAGATATTTTGTTCAATTTCTGATATGAATTTTTGAAATTTATAAGGGTACCAAGTTGCAGTAGAGTGTTACCTTAATAGATCTAGATAATATATAATTTCGTTTAATTTGGACTAATATATTTACGATCGGCATTTAGTAAATATTTGGTCAAAACAATTCCAATGGCGAGTTTGGGAATTATGATTGATACATTCCAAATAATCGGTTATCGTACGGCAGGGAAATTCCGCTAGCGATTGCCGTTAGTGTCGGTGCTAATGCAACGTGGTGACCCTACAATATATATATATATATATATATATATATATATATATATATATGTATGTATTCATAATGAAATTTAAAACGAGATGGAGCAACGAGAACGAATCGTGAGACACGTCAAAATCTTCTTCGCTAATTTTATTTGCGTCAGATATGATTTTCGTAGTTCGACGTGATATTTTGAAAATCTCGGAATCCTCGGGATAATTTCATTAACATCAAAATCTCGCTCGGATGTGTCATATTATTGACTTTTAATACGATTCCGACTACGACGTCTCCACCGACGTCTCCACCGTCGTGCTTCATACGTGACCGGCATAAGGTAGCAGAGGGTGTCACATCGGTAATTGATAATTGAATTTGTTTGAATTTAAAGACTCGGATGAAGTAATAGTAGTCGGCAACTTTGAAATATACAAATATAGCCTCAAAAGTAGTCAGTTTAGCCAACCCTTCGGTGTATCTTTCTCCCAAATCCAAATATTTTTATTAAAAATTGCATTCTGCGCACTCTACCGTCCCCGCATGCGAGTCCGGGTAAATACGATGCAGATTTTTAATATGCGGAAAATGTCAAAGGGGCATTTCTGAGAAAGCGGAAAAATATTAAAATCTGCAAAAATAACAGTATAGGAAGAGTATATTGTTTCGCCAAGAGCTGATTTTGCTATAAAACCGATTTGCTTGTACTTTTTGTAAAAATATGTAAAAAGAACTCTACTTATCAAATAATAAATAATGATATTCTTTTTAAATTGACAGTCGAGCAAAATGTGTGCAAGATGGCGTCGGAAAATTAACTGTATTTAACAAGTAAATTAGTTGTTCTGTGTTTAATAATATTTAATCATTTTACTAATTTCACACTAGTAACGTACCCAATTCAAAATGGCGTTAAATTAACTACAAATAACATACTTACAAAGGACATTTTGCATGTTGTTCAGAACAAAATTTTAACTAGATTTTATATATAATTAGTTAATTATATTTGATTAATGATCATGAAACATAAACTTAATGCAATTTTACTATACTATAATAGTATAATGGTGCAGAACAATAATTTCTTATAATTATTTGTTTAAATAAATAAAATAACTTTACCCCAGTATCGAAAGGGATTCAAGATGGCGTCGAATTAACTACAAATAACATACTTACAAAAGAGAACATTTTGCCTCTTGTTAAAAACAATATTTTAACTAGATTTAATATATGATTAGTTCATTATATTTAATCTTAATTTACTATTTTATTATAATTCACTTTGTACAGAACATTAATTTCTTATAATTATTTGTTTAAATAATTAAAATAACTTCACACTCGTCTCATACGCGATCCAATATGGTGTCAAATTAACTGCATTTAACATAAATACATTATACCCGTTGTTAAAATATACATTTAGTTCGATTTTATTAAATGAAATAATGAAATATATTTGTTTAATTAACTCGGGTTACTAAATTAACGTAATTTAACTTGGAACCATCATTTGTCATAATTATTACTTTAATAAATAAAATAACTTCACGCAAGTGTCGAAAGGGATTCAAAATGTCGCCGAATTAACTGCAAATAACATTCTTGCAAAACACATTTTTCCTTTTAGTAAAAACAATGTTTTAACTTTATTTATATGTAATTAGTTCATTATATTTAATAAATGAACACAAAACATAAACTTAATATAATTTTACTTAAAAAGTACAGATTTAAAATTTCTTATAATTATTATTTAAATATATAAAATAACTTCACACTAGTTTCGTACGCGATTCAAAATGGCGTGGAATTAACTGAATTTAACAAACTTGCAGAAGAACATTTTGCCTGTTAATAAAAACAATATTTTAGCCAGATTTTATAACTTATAAATTAATTATATTTATTTATTGATCATTTAACATAAACTTAGTATAATTTTTCTTAGTACGGAACCATAATTTGTCATAAATATTTGTTTATCTAAGGGTGCATTCGACTTGGACGCTTACGCGCTGTGAGCGCTCACGCTTATAAGCACGAATTTTTAGCGTTCGACTTGGCCGATAAGCGCTCAGAATCGATAACTAAATTCCGTTCGTTTTGGAAACTGTGAGCGTCAATAAGCATCAAAATGGCGGCAACTGTCTGTCAAATAATAAATAATTTATTAGAAATTTTTATTTGTTTCTGAATCAAATAAATCAACAGAAAATGATTGTAATGCACAGCTCGCCATTTTTGCGTACTTATTGAACTGAGAATTGAACTATGAATAAATGAAATTAGGATTAGATTATGCATTCCATGCATTCGTTTTGATAAACGGCCATGACACTTTCACGCGCCTCACCTCCGTGGCGTGAGCGCGTTTGAGCGCAAAATATGTGCTACGAACATGCTACGATGATGCTACGAGCGTGCTTATGTGACACTCACAGCGCCAAGTCGAACGATGAAAGCGCGCTCACGGCGCGCTCACAGCGCGTAAGCGTCCAAGTCAAATGCACCCTAAATAAAATCACTTCATACAAGTAACACATAAAATTTAAGATGGCGTCGAATTAACTGCATTTAACATAAACCATTTGCCCGTTGTTTAAAACAACATTTAAACTATATATTATTAATAGTTAATCAATAGTAATTTATTAAAAGTAATTTATTAGTAGTTAATAAATAGTAATTTTCAATAATTAGTCATTTTATTCATCATAATTTGTCATAATTTTTGTTTAACTATTCAAAATAACTTCACACTAGTGAATTTCGAGAATTCTAAATGGCGTTGAATTAACTGCAAACAATGTAAATACAGTTAAACATTTTACCCTTTGTTAAAATCAGCACAAAAGTACAATATAAATATACTAAAAACTATTAATAAATAATTATTTCACAATATATTTATCAAAATGGAGTCGCAATTAAATCCAGAACATTTTTGCCACTTATCAAATTAAATTATTCTATATTAAGTTATTATATTCTGCAAAGTTTTAATAAAATGCTTCTTAATAAATTACGAAATTATATTTCTCGCAACTCGAGGATACTTAAGACAGAAAATTAAGATTAATTGAGATTTTTCAAGGATCTTAAAAGAAATTATATAATATATAATTGCTTTATATTTATCACTATAAATATATATAATATAAAAGTATATTTATCAATTTGTGGTATTAAATAAATGTTGCCTGTTGTCTGGTACGGAACCTTATGGGGTTTTGTATTAGGATAGGTGTAAAGTACTCGTCGAGACCTTTCATTTGATACCCTACATGTTTATATTTGAAGTAAAACTTTTTAGCTCCTTTTAGACCCGCTGTACTGCTTATAGTACGGCAACATTAACAGTTGTAATTTCTTAGTACATTTATTGTATCTCTTGTAACTTTTGAACAGTTTGTCCAAATTTTGTGAAATATTCGGCGAATTTGTACTAAAACAAATACTCTTTAACATTTTCTAACATGTCAAGTTCATACAGCAACTCGGTGTACTTCAAAATCGACTTCAAACACGTAAAAAAATAATACCATAATGTTTTCGAAATGGCCTATTATTACATTTTTTACGCTATTAAGCCATTTTAGGTGCCAAATCGAAAAACAATATTCTTTAATTTAATGTGAAATTATATAAAAAACGTAATAAAAATCGTATAAAATTATGCAAAGAAAATGGTTTCATAAAATTTAACGACGAATCGTGAGCGAATTTTATATATACACGCTTTTTTGTGTGTTTATAATATATAGTACACATATTATAAAAGAAATTATATTATGATATATATATATATATATATATATATATATATATATATATATATTGAATGGTAGAGTCTTGGATTTGTGTGTATTTTGTAGAGTTTCGAACAAGAATCCAAAAATAATACAAAATAAAAAACAAGAAAAGTTTTTTAAAAAAAAACAATTTCTTTATTTAATTATTTGTTTATTGTCGACGTTTCGGAACTAGGTACGTTCCATCTTCAGGACATCTGTCAAGAAACATGATCTTGATGAGATTTTAGCAAACAATATGTTTAGGAAAAGAAAATAGATTTTTCTTAAATAATGAATTAATTGTAAAAAATATATATATAATATATAGTATACATATTATATAAGGAAATATAATATGATATATATGTAGGAAATTTTATAAGCTACAATTTTATTTTTTACACTTTTGCTCTAAAGTTATTAGTTTGCGAGATTTTTAACAAAAAATAAAAATTTGCAAAGGCTCTTTTGAAATGTTAGATTTACATGACCTACTTTTAAATTAATTTTCTTGAAAATACAACAGGCTGTAAAAATAATAAATGCGATGAAAACATTGTAAATTTTATAAGCTACAAATTTGTCTGCAACACTTTTGCTCTAAAATGTTTAGTTTATGAGATATTTAGCAAAAACTAAAGTTTTGTATCCAAAAATGATATGTATAATTATCTATCCTAATTCATTGTCATTTTTATTTATCATTGACGCAAACCACAATTAACCAAGACACAAATCTAGTAGCACCACCAGCGCTTCTTTGAGTGTTTGTTCTAAACTTCTGCATTTTTAATTAATTTGCTCGTCAGTAGAGTCCTATTTTTCTCAATCGTAATATTTTTTTTTAAATATCTATCCTTATTATTTAAGACATAAACCGTAGTATGACATACAGCGCCTCTACAAACGTCTACCACAACTATTTATAAAAAAAAGGACACTACTATTTCTCTATCCTTATCCTTTTATCTCCTCGATATTATTTTTCAATTTGTTTCGTCCGCCCAAAAATTTATGACGGCGGTAAATTGTCTTTTAAAAAGAGTCCTCCAACGTCCTCCATTGTCCTCCAGTGCGGCGGCGGTTTAAAATTATAGTAGAATAAAACGTTCTTTTGATATACGGGGATTAAAATTCGTGAGACTTTGTATGAATAAATATTGAATTAAAAAAAGATTTAAAATTGATTTTAGGGTATACCGAGCTGTTTTAGGGCTTTGGGGTGTTAGACAAAGTTGTAGGGAATTTAATTTGCAACAAATTTGCTGAAGGTTTCATTTAATTTGGACGAACGGTTCAAAAGTTACAAGGGATTTAATAAAAAGTAAACCAATGGGTTGCACGACTTAGGTTCAATCACGAGTTAACAAGTTTTACTTCAAATACATGCATATGGGGTATCAAATGAAAGGTCTTGACGAGCACTATCTAAATATGTTAGTCACTAATAATAATAAAGGAATAGGGTTCCGTACAATAAATTAATAACTGTTTTACATATTAATTTATTCTCAAAAACAATTTTTAAGTTGCTATAGAGCAGTGGCATATCAGATAAACTTATACACAACTAAATCTGGCACAAGTTTGCCGAATATTACATTTACTTCGAACAAACCGTTCAAAAGTTACAAGAGATGTAACGAAAATAAACCAATGGGTTGCAGAACACAGGATTAGGCATAAGTTAACAAGTTTTACTTCAAATATAGGCATGTTGGGTATCAAATGAAAGGTCTCGACGAGCACAATCTAAATATCGTAGTGACAGACTCAAGAAAACAATAGGGTTCTGACACTACTAAAAGTTATTTACATTTCTTCCAGTTTTTTAAATATACAACAATATTATAATATACAACCGTTTTGCTTCACACACAGAATATATATGGGGATTAAAATTCAAAGACTTTGTATGAATATAAAAAATATTATAAGTGACGGATTTTAAAGACTCTTTATCTTTTTTGAAGTAATACTTCTTTGGGCGCGATATGGGTGTAAAAATTTTTAGGCGCGACACGGGTGTAAATCCGTACAAATGCAACGAAAATGCCAACGTGTAGTTGAACACTACGACGCCGTAAGCGCTGATGTCGCGAGTATCCACTCCCGCCATGTCATGCGTAAGTCGAGCGCTAAACCCTATATGAACTTGCATTAATTGAATCACGTTTTTTTTTACAAAAGAAGAGGTTGCTGTATTATGTCCTCATGGAATAAGACTTTTCTTAGAGAATAAATGTGCCATGGAATATAATAAATTTATATTGAATCTCGTTGAAGACAAAATAATATCTACTGCCACGGATATTTATGTAGGTTGCCATGCGACAGATCAACAATCATACATTCGTCAGCAGTTTCAAAAAAATCGGTTATTGATACCGGGGCTTTGCCGTATGAAATAATTTTAGTTCTGAATAAATTTTACATAATAACAACTAATATTGATGTAAGTGATGGCTTAGCTAATGGTTGTGTGGGAAAATTAGTGTACATAGAACGTGGCGATAATGATGAACTTCTACGTTTATGGTTTGAATTTCCCGGTAAGATAGGTAACAAAATTAGGAAGAAAGCTTCACATCATATTCAAACTCTTAATATCAGTAGGACAGCTGTGCCGATGCTCAGGAGATCTTATTATTATTGATGTTATATGATTATTAAAAGATGATTTTTAAAATTCAAATATGATTTTTTTTTTTTTTTATCTTAATTGCCTACTCATACAATATTAAAAGTTTTACTTCAATCGCGTGTGATCCTTACGCGCACTCTTTTTTTTTCTTGCTTCTTTCTATGTTTTCTTCTTAATAAATAAATTTTATTAAGGGCGACCTTAATAAAATTAATAGTTGAACCATCTGTTAGCATAATTTAAAATTTAATAAAATCGAAGTTAATATAAAGTTAATTATTGAACGAGTTTTAGTAATAAAATTGACTTTTATTGAGAAATAAATAAAACGAACGACTTTGGACTTGGAATTGAGATAAATTACGATTCTTGTACAAAGAGGGCAGCAGGGTTATTTAAATAATAGTCTCTATGGAAGTCAAAAGTGCTTAAATTTTATTATTAATCAATTATATAATATAAATAATAACGTAGATTCTATATAAAACGCATAAAATAATGTTCGACTTTCAAAACTACATATGTCATCGCTTTGCAACGAATTGGGTTTTTCCCCGAAGAATTCTATTATATACGCTTGGGGGGAGTGATTGTAGGAGTATGTGGAGGATTTGGAGGACATCTTCAAGGCATTATAGCATTATAGCATTATAGCAGAGAGAGCTATAGTGTTGGACAGAGGATTCAATAAAGGAGATAACACATTTCTGCGCCATTTCAATTTCTTAGAGTTAGATTTCGCCTTTTGTCCGTCGAAGAGGAGTGGGAGGAGGATCTAGAAGGCGGGAGAGAATGTTTGAAAATCTGTGGAGGAGTTCTAAATTTTAAAGTTGTTAATAAAATAATTTATAGCGGTAATTTAGTTTGCTCGTCAGTAGAGTCCCTTTTATTTCTAATTCTTTTAGTTTGTTCGTCAGTAGAATCCTTTTTTATATTTATATTTACACTTATAATTTTTTTACAAAATTAAATTTAAAAATCTAAACGCACTTAGGAATACATTTGTTTGACATCGTCGCTTTTCACGAATTTTCACGAAATTTGAAAAGTTTGTCGATGGTCACAATCTAAACGCAATTGCTAATACATTTGTAGGAATTTATCACTTAGACTATGATTATATATGAGTAAAATATTATATTCATTAAATAATTTTTATTTTTCAATATTTTTATGCAAAAATGAATAAGTACTCCAAGAAAGTAACAATCTGAGCGTACTCGCGAATACATTTGTTCGACGTCGACGCTTAGACTGTGCTTCTGCAGGGTACTTTTTACATATTTTTCAATAATATCCGAAATTTAAAAAGCGTTGTCACAATCTAAACGCAGTTGTTAATATATTTGTTAGAAGTTATCACTTATACTGTGATTATACTGGTAGAATTTTTATTTATTTTTTATACAGAAATGAAAAAGTGCTCGATAAAGTAACAGTCTAAACGCAATTGCTAATAAATTTATTCGAAGTCATCACTTAGACTGTGATTATACTCAATAAAATATAATAGTTATTTTTAAATATTTTTATGCAAAAATAGAAAAGTGCGCCAGTAAAGTTACAATCTAAACGCACTCGCGAATACATTTGTTCGAAGCGGT
The DNA here is from genome assembly GCF_003426905.1 of Ctenocephalides felis. Taxonomy (NCBI): domain Eukaryota; kingdom Metazoa; phylum Arthropoda; class Insecta; order Siphonaptera; family Pulicidae; genus Ctenocephalides; species Ctenocephalides felis. Next base: position 30,075 of record NW_020539279.1, read on the forward strand.
CGCTTAGACTGTATTCATACTGGGTGACTTTTACATTTTTTTTTCAATAATTTTACGAAATTTCGAAAGTTTTGCGAATGGTCACAGTCTAAAAGCAATTGCTAATAAATTTTGTGACAAGTTGTCACTTAGACTGTACTTAACATGTTCAAAGTTCTTAGTCAAATTAATAAATTCTTGTTTTAATTTTGCTCGTCAGTATAGTCGCTTTAATTTTTAGTTGTCCATTTTTGTTAACCACTTCATTTTACTTTGCTCGCCAGTAGAGTCCTTTTTTCTTTTTTTAACTTTGGTCATCAGTAGAGTTCTTTTTTAATAATATCTTCAGTAGATATGTTCTTTTTTCTCTGCTCGTCAGTAGAGTCCATTTTTGCATTCTAGACGAAAAATAAAGGTTGCTCGTCCGTAGAGTTCATAATATGATAACCTTGTATTTAATTTTGGTCGTCAGTAGAGTCCTTTTTTTAATTTGAACTCTATATTTGATTTGCTCGTCAGTAGAGTCCTTTTATATTATATTTTCAATTCCAATACCATTAGTAGATCTGTTCTATTTTATTTTACTCGTCAGTAGAGTCCCTTCATTAAAATTTTCCAAATCCATTTCAATATCATAACCTCCAAATCATCGCTCCGCCGCCGTCCACTTGACTCCACCGTCAAAGCCAATAAGGGTTGACCGAAGTATGTAGTACTTATCTCTCGCAAAACGTTTCGGCACCTCCCATTTTAATATCTGATCGTACGTTTATGACGTAACTTATGGACCAGAGAGGGCGATTCAAGTTTAAATCGTTTCTCTCTGTTCGAGATTAGATAAACCGTTGTAGTAGTGGTAGTAGTACAACTAGGCGGACATATCGAATATTCACGATAAGCCCCGGGGATTATCGAAGCGACTTTTTAGTATGGAATTTCATTACGGTACGGGAAGTTCCAGCAATTTGCCTTAAGGCACGATGCCATACACCACTAGTTATATATTATATTAATATTTTTTCTTTTTTGTTTCAGGACGATCATCGGGCATTCCGCCGCCAACTGGAGGACAAACGGCCAGTAGTCGAATACAATTTGCTTAGTGGCCGCCAATACATCGCCAACGAACCGCCACTTTCTGACACTAGCGACAGCGAAGGTAACTAAAAAAGAACTAGTCAGTAGTCAGTAGAGTCCCTTTTTTAATATTCTAGATTGATATTTAATTTGCTCGTCAGTGGAGTCTATTTTCCTCCACTTTTAATTTTCTCTTCAATAAAGCCTCTTTATACTTTCTGACTAAGTTCAGTTTGCTCATTAGTAGAGTTCTTTTTATATATTGTCAGTGAAATTTTAGAATAGTCACTTTCTATCTGCCTATCTTTCTCTTTTTCTCTTTTTCTCTTTTTAGCTATCTATTTTTCTCTCCCTCTATCTATGTTTCTTTTTCTTTCTCTAGATTGAAATTTATTTTGCTTGTCAGTAGAGTTTCTTTTTCTCGTCAGTAGAAACCTTTTTCATATCACAATTATTTCATGCCTGTCAGTAAAGTCCTATTTTTAATTTTATTTATGGAAAATAAAGTTTGCTTGTCAGTAGAGTCCCTTTTTTACCCAAATCTGGTTTGCTTGTCAGTAGAGTCTTTTTTGCATATTCGAAATTTAGTTTTTCTTGTTAGTAGAGTCCTTTGTTTTGTTTGAAATTGGGTGTCTTTTTAATAATTTTTCGGAATAAAATATAGCTGGCTCGTCAGTAGAGTTCTCTTTTCCAGTTTGGTTGTCAGTAGAGTTTCTTCTTACTCAACTAGAGCAAAATTAAAGTTTGCTCGTCAGTAGAGTCCCTTTCTCTTGCATTTATTACAACAAAATTTTGTTTGATTTGTCATCAGTAAAGTTTCTTTTTAAAAATCTTTTATTTTAGCTTGTTAGTAGAGTCCTCTTTTATTAAATTGTAGATCGATTTTTTTTTGCTTGTCAGTAGAGTTTTTTTGTTTGAAATTAAGTGCAATGTTAAATTTACTTGTCAGTAGAGTCCTTTTTTATAAATTTGTACTTCTCTTTCTTAATTTTTTGCAAATTTATTATATTTGCTCGTGAGTAGAGTTCTTTTTAAATTTTCGCAAATTTATCAGTTGTTGCTCGTCAGTATAATCCTTTTTAAATTTTTGTAAACTCATTATATTTGCTCGTCAGTAGAGTCCTTTTTTTAAATTTTTGTAAATTTATTATTTTTGCCCGTCAGTCATTTCAGTATAGTGTCTATATTGCTTTAATTTCACTTTACTCGTCAGTAGAGTCTGTTTTTCCTACACTTTAAATTTTTCATATTCTAATTTGCTCGTCAGTAGAGTCCTCTTCTTATTTTTTAGTCATTTTTTAAATTGATCGTCAGTTTTCTAATTGATTTTTAATTTGCTTGTCAGTAGAGTCCTTTTTTATTTAAAATCAATTTGTATTTGCTTGTCAGTAGAGTCCCCTTTCTATTAAATTGCAGATCGAAATTTTGTTTTGCTCGTCAGTAGAGTCTTTTTTTGTTCGAAATTGTGTTAAGAGTAAAATTAAACTCACTTGTCAGTACCGTCCCTTTTTAAAATGCTTTACTTTTGTTTCTTAGTAGTGTCTATATTCCTCTAATTTTACTTTGCTCGTCAGTAGAGTTCTTTTTTTTTCTTCTTCATTTCGATTTGCTCGTCAGTAGAGTCCTTTTCTGTTGAAGTCAAATTTTATTTTGCTCGTTAGTAGAGTCCCTTTTTATAAATTTGTACATATCTATCTTATCTTAACTATCTATCTATTTATCTTGTCAGTGGAGTCCCTTATTATCTTCTAGACCTGTTTTTAATTTGCTCGTCAGTAGAGTCCTTTTCTGTTTAAGTCAAATTTTATTTATCTCGTCAGTAGAGTTTTTTTATACAATTTCATTTTATTTTGTCAGTAGAGTTCCTTAGAACTTAAAAAGGACTCTACTGACAAGCAAATGTAATATCTAGATAAAATAATATAAAAAAGGACTCTACTGACGAGCAAATTATAAAACAAGTAATTTAGAACTTAAAAAAGGACTCTACTGACGAGCAAGTTATAAACCTATTGACTTACAAGTTTAAAAAAGACTCTACTGACAAGCAAAATTAATATCTAGACAAAAAATATAAAAAAGAGACTCTACTGGCAAGCAAATCTAATATCTAGATAAAATAATTTAGAAAAAGGACTCTACTGACGAGCAAATTATAAAACAAGTAATTCAGAACTTAAAAAAGGACTCTATACTGACGAGCAAATTATAAACCAATTGACTTAGAACTTAAAAAAGGACTCTACTTTGTTAATTTGCTTGTCAATAGAGTCCTTTAAATATTGTTTGGTCGACTTTTGATTTGATAGTCAGTAGAGTCCCTTTTTATAAATTTGTATATATCTCTCCTTATCTTTATCTCTCCCTATCTTTATCTCTCCCTATCTTTATCTCTCCCTATCTTTATCTTTATCTATCTTGTCAGTAGAGTCCCTTCTTTAATTCCTTAGTGACTAACTTCATTATTTTTTAGTCATATTTTAAATTGCTCGTCAGTTTTCTAATTGATTTTTAATTTTCTTGTCAGTAGAGTCCTTTTTTATTTTAAGTTAAATTTTACTTTGCTCGTCAGTAGAGTCCTTTTTTATTTTAAGTTAAATTTTACTTTGCTCGTCAGTAGAGTCCTTTTTTATTTTAAGTTAAATTTTACTTTGCTCGTCAGTAGAGTCCTTTTTTATTTTAAGTTAAATTTCACTTTGCTCGTTAGTAGAGTTCTCTTCTCATTTTCAGTTGATTTTCAATTTGCTTGTCAGTAGAGTCCTATTCCTCTAATTTGCTTACCCTGCCAGTAGAATGCTCTTTGTTCATTTCTAATTTTCCTCTTCCTATCTTTATCTCTATCTATCTATCTATTTATCTTGTCAGTAGAGTCCCTTCTTCAAATTCTTTCATGACTAATTTCATTATCTTTTTAGCTACTTTAAGAGATATCCAGAACCAAGAAGGCGACTCACGTGGTTACCGATCGGCCGAAGAGCAGAGCCGAGAATTGTCGAGGTGCATCCGAAGAGAAGTGGCCAAATTGAGCGACAAATGGAATGCATTAATTGATAGGTCTGACCAATTGAAACACAAGCTGGACGAGGCTCTGACGGTGAGTGGTAGAACTAATAGTCGTATTATTATCGTCTATTATCTATGACCAAAGTTAGGTCTGTGGTATGAGAAGGATCGTATTGTATTTATGTTACTGTTAGCTGGGGCTAATGTGGGGTACTCGGATCGAGTCCTGGTTACGATTACAAAAAAGAATAAGATATTAGTACACGATTTGAAGGAAATGGAATTGAATAACGGTTAATGTGGTCAAAGTGTTTATGGTACTAGGATCGAATCTCGGTTACGATTAGAAAAAAGGATACGGTATTAGTACATGATTTAAAACAAATGGAATTGACTTTTTTTTATTATTGTTAACACTGTTAGCAATATGGAATGAATAAATAAACATAAAAGGACTCTACTGACGAGCAAACTGATATTAGATACCAAAGTGACAAATTCATAAAAAAGGACTCTACTGACGAGCAAACTGTATATTGGTCCAGAAATAGAAAAAATAGCTCTATTGTTAAGTTAATTAAATTTTGAGCTAGTATATAAAGAAAGGACTCTACTGACAAGCAAACTTAATATCAAGAAAATAAATATAAAAAAGGGACTCTACTGACTAGTAGATTTAATATCAAGATAAATGAATATAAAAAGGAACTCTACTGACAAAAGAACTTAATTTTGATTTTGACGATAAAAAAGGGACTCTACTGACGGGCAAATTTGAAGTAAAGGATGAAAATGTACTAAATATTTTTGTGTAAAAAGGGACTCTACGGATGAACAATTTAGATTTTTTTTAAATATCTATGTAAATAGGACTTTACTGACAAGCAAACTAAATATTTATTTAAAAAGGAACTCTACTGACGAGCAAACTGAATATTTTCAGTAAAAAAGGACTCTACTGACGAGCAAATTGAATATTTCACTAAAAAGGGACTCTACTGACAAGCAAATTCGTTTTGAATAATAAAGGATTTTACTCACGAGCAAACTAAATATTTTTGTAAAAAGGGACTCTACTGACCCCCAAACTCTATTTGAAAAATTAAAGGGACTCTACTAACGAGCTAAATAAATCTTCGTAAAAAAGAACTCTACTGACAAGCAAGCTGAAATTTTATTTAAAAAGAGTCTATACTGATGAGCAAAGTGATTTTTTATTCTAAAAAGGGACTCTACTGATGAGCAAAGTGTTTTTTTATTCTAAAAAGGAACTATACTCATAAGCAAACTGAATATTTTTACTATAAAGGGATTCTACTGACGGGCAAACTAAATTTTTATCAAAAAAGGGACTCTATTGACGATCAAACTGAATAATTATCACAAAATTACGAAAATGGACACTACTGACGAGCAAAGTGAGAAAAAATCTCAAAATTACGAAAAATGACTCTACTAACAAACAAATTAAATAACGAAATTGGAAAGGAAAAAAAGACACTATAGATGAACAAAAATTAAATTGATACTGAAGTTAAAGAGGGACTCTACTGACGAATATATTTTAGTTTTGAACTAGAAGATAAAAAGTAGACTCTACTGACGACCAAATTTTAAAATCTCGTTACAAAATAATGAAGAAAATTCTACTGACAAACCACGATTATAAAAGTGACTCTACTAACGAGCATACTAAAAACCGATCTAAAAAATCATAAGGGACTCTATTGACAAGCAAAAATATTTATACAGGAATGAAAAAAGTTAGCTCTACTGTTGGATAAGCTTTAATTTTTTAACAGATTAAAAATGGACTCTACTAACGAGCAAACTTAATATTTTTGTAAAAAAAGACTCTACTGACAAGCAAACTGATTATTTTACTAAAAATGGACTCTACTGACGAGCAATATTCTTCTAAAGCTATAACTAACTATTAAACTCGAATGCAGTTCTATTTGTTTCTACAAACAGTACAACCGGTCAATAGTCTCACTAAAACAAAATCCGATACAAACTTTTGTTACGTAATCAATTTATGAACGAACGAATATTTTTGTCATCGATCGAATTAAATAATTCGACCAGTCTGTTCAGAGATAGATTTACGAAACGAAACTTTAGTTGCCCTCAACCCTCTATTTTCATCAACCCTCAATTTTCACCCTCCAATGTGGAGGATAGTTTAAAACAGTTGAAACCTGTCGACGCCGCATTGGATGGAAATTGTTTAATACGCCGGAGCGGTATGCAATCGTTATTACAGATGGTGTAGCGGTGTAGTGGTGGTAAAGGAGAGTTAGGCGCGGCGGTGGAGGATTTAATTCGGATTGATGCGGATTTATTTATTTATTGAATATTAAGGTGCGTCCACACCTAACGAACGAACACGAACGAACATAAATGGACGTACCAGAACGAACGGCAACAGCATAGTGTGGACGCCACGACGATCACGAACGAACATAAACGAACATGGCGAGCAATGTTCCGCAACTTGTCGGTACATCAAAGGGGATTGTTCGTTCGTGTTGGTACTCGTATTTGCAGTGTGGACGTCTCAACGAACGCAAACAAACATTTTTGTTTTAATAATTTCAATAATTTAATAATAATTTTTTCCTATAATATGGGAGACTAAGACCCTTTTTATGAAATTATTAGAAAAAAAAACGATTCTTGTGAAAGTGTAGGCAAAACGTTTGGGATGTCAGAAGCTGCAGTAAAGAAGAAATTGCAGTCTTTACAAGTAAATATTA
>NW_020539280.1:0-57476 GCF_003426905.1 Ctenocephalides felis
GAATAGTTATATATAAATAAAAAATAGATAGATAGAGAAGATATTATGTTTTGTTTTAAAAATATTTTTACACAAGAATAGGTGGTGTTTACATCATTTTAAGATATTAGGTTGTCAAATATCTCCCTTCCGCTTTTTTGCTCTTTTACTACAAAAAGGCGGAAGGGAGTTATTTGACAACCTATTATTTTTCTAATTATTATTATTAATAATATATTATACTTTTATTGCAGAAATCGCTTAGAAAGTAACGCCGAGCACTGGAGCGCCCTCCTGCTGTCCCTTCGCGAACTAATCGAGTGGGTCATCAGAAAGGACACGAATTGACAGGGCTGGGGCCCCTTAAGGGCGAACCTAATCACGTCCAAAAACAACAGGTAAGAAATTAATAATCATAATTAAAAAACAGGATTCACTTGATAATAACACTAACAATATTTATTTTTACCTTATTACTTACTACGTGTGTGATTACATAGATTTTCATTACGCACACCTCTCTATGATTTAACTACAGTCTCCACTGTGTGTGTGTGAAGCGTCACTAAACAGTAAACATCTCTCATACCTCTCCAACGCGTTCGATAAATTTCGTTACCGAATTAAACCATCAGTTCGGTTTTCGCGATTTAACGGTTTACGGTTTTCGGTTAACGGCAAAACCGCAACCGAGATCTTACTTAATCCCCGACTGCATGAAAATGCATGAATGCATAATCCACATCCATGCGCATCGAGTTGTTTTAGTTGTTTTACAAACTACTAACAGAAGGATTATTTTAGGTTGCTGTAATTGAATTGAGAAGAGAGTTAAGTCGATGAGTTATGATGTGGGAGGATTATTTCAAAGGCAAGTGCAGATGAAGCTAGAGTTTTTTTTGCCATAATTTGGTCGTCAGTAGAGTCCCTTATGTCCAAAGTCATGTCCTTGGTGTAAACCAAACATTATTGGTTTTATTGGTTTTGGGTGTTATTTTTTTTTGCTCGGCAGTAGAGTCCCTTTTCGATTTCTCTTTTTGTATTTTGCTTGTCAGTACAGTTCCTTTACAAATTCTTTTTTGTATTTTCGCGTCAGTAGAGTCTTCTCACACTTTCTTTTTTTTTAAATTTGATCGCCAGTAGAGTCCCTTTTTAGTTTCTCTTTTTCGATCTTGCTCGTCAGTAGAGTCCCTTTCTCTCTTTTTTTATCTTGCTTATTTGTAGAGTTCCTTTTTCACCTTTTGTTTTCAATTTGCTCGTTGGTAGAGTCTTTTTATTTCTAATTTTAATTCACTCATCAGCAGAGTTTCTTTCTCTGTTTTTGTATTTTGCTCGCCAGTAGAGTCCCTTTTCAATTTTTATTCCTTTTTCTATCTTGCTTGCCTGTAGAGTCTCTTTCCAAATTCTTTTTTATGTTTTGCTCGTCAATAGAGTCCCTTTTGCAGTTTCTTTTATTGTATTTTATTTCTCAGTAGTGTCTCTTTTCTATTTTTATTTATCTTAATCATCAGTAGAGTTTTATTTTTCTCTTTTCCTATCTTGCTAATTTGTAGAGTTCCTTTTTCACCTGTTGTTTTAATTTGCTCGTTGGTAGAGTCTTTTTACCGAATATTTCATTGAATCGGACGAACCGTTCAAAAGTTACGAGATATAAAATGCCGACCAATGGGTTGCAAAACACGAGGACAGACATAAGTTAGAAAGTTTTACTTCAAATATAGGCATGTGGGGTATCAAATGAAAGGTCTCGACGAGCACTATCTTAAAATCATACTTAAACACTCTACAATGCTATAGGGTTCTGTACAAGATATTTTGTTCAATTTCTGATATGAATTTTTGAAATTTATAAGGGTACCAAGTTGCAGTAGAGTGTTACCTTAATAGATCTAGATAATATATAATTTCGTTTAATTTGGACTAATATATTTACGATCGGCATTTAGTAAATATTTGGTCAAAACAATTCCAATGGCGAGTTTGGGAATTATGATTGATACATTCCAAATAATCGGTTATCGTACGGCAGGGAAATTCCGCTAGCGATTGCCGTTAGTGTCGGTGCTAATGCAACGTGGTGACCCTACAATATATATATATATATATATATATATATATATATATATATATATGTATGTATTCATAATGAAATTTAAAACGAGATGGAGCAACGAGAACGAATCGTGAGACACGTCAAAATCTTCTTCGCTAATTTTATTTGCGTCAGATATGATTTTCGTAGTTCGACGTGATATTTTGAAAATCTCGGAATCCTCGGGATAATTCATTAACATCAAAATCTCGCTCGGATGTGTCATATTATTGACTTTTAATACGATTCCGACTACGACGTCTCCACCGACGTCTCCACCGTCGTGCTTCATACGTGACCGGCATAAGGTAGCAGAGGGTGTCACATCGGTAATTGATAATTGAATTTGTTTGAATTTAAAGACTCGGATGAAGTAATAGTAGTCGGCAACTTTGAAATATACAAATATAGCCTCAAAAGTAGTAGTCAGTTTAGCCAACCCTTCGGTGTATCTTTCTCCCAAATCCAAATATTTTATTAAAAATTGCATTCTGCGCACTCTACCGTCCCCGCATGCGAGTCCGGGTAAATACGATGCAGATTTTAATATGCGGAAAATGTCAAAGGGGCATTTCTGAGAAAGCGGAAAAATATTAAAATCTGCAAAAATAACAGTATAGGAAGAGTATATTGTTTCGCCAAGAGCTGATTTTGCTATAAAACCGATTTGCTTGTACTTTTTGTAAAAATATGTAAAAAGAACTCTACTTATCAAATAATAAATAATGATATTCTTTTTAAATTGACAGTCGAGCAAATGTGTGCAAGATGGCGTCGGAAAATTAACTGCATTTAACAAGTAAATTAGTTGTTCTGTGTTTAATAATATTTAATCATTTTACTAATTTCACACTAGTAACGTACCCAATTCAAAATGGCGTTAAATTAACTACAAATAACATACTTACAAAGGACATTTTGCATGTTGTTCAGAACAAAATTTTAACTAGATTTTATATATAATTAGTTAATTATATTTGATTAATGATCATGAAACATAAACTTAATGCAATTTTACTATACTATAATAGTATAATGGTGCAGAACAATAATTTCTTATAATTATTTGTTTAAATAAATAAAATAACTTTACCCCAGTATCGAAAGGGATTCAAGATGGCGTCGAATTAACTACAAATAACATACTTACAAAAGAGAACATTTTGCCTCTTGTTAAAAACAATATTTTAACTAGATTTAATATATGATTAGTTCATTATATTTAATCTTAATTTACTATTTTATTATAATTCACTTTGTACAGAACATTAATTTCTTATAATTATTTTGTTTAAATAATTAAAATAACTTCACACTCGTCTCATACGCGATCCAATATGGTGTCAAATTAACTGCATTTAACATAAATACATTATACCCGTTGTTTAAAATATACATTTAGTTCGATTTTATTAAATGAAATAATGAAATATATTGTTTAATTAACTCGGGTTACTAAATTAACGTAATTTAACTTGGAACCATCATTTGTCATAATTATTACTTTAATAAATAAAATAACTTCACGCAAGTGTCGAAAGGGATTCAAAATGTCGCCGAATTAACTGCAAATAACATTCTTGCAAAACACATTTTTCCTTTTAGTAAAAACAATGTTTTAACTTTATTTATATGTAATTAGTTCATTATATTTAATAAATGAACACAAAACATAAACTTAATATAATTTTACTTAAAAAGTACAGATTTAAAATTTCTTATAATTATTATTTAAATATATAAATAACTTCACACTAGTTTCGTACGCGATTCAAAATGGCGTGGAATTAACTGAATTTAACAAACTTGCAGAAGAACATTTTGCCTGTTAATAAAAACAATATTTTAGCCAGATTTTATAACTTATAAATTAATTATATTTATTTATTGATCATTTAACATAAACTTAGTATAATTTTTCTTAGTACGGAACCATAATTTGTCATAAATATTTGTTTATCTAAGGGTGCATTCGACTTGGACGCTTACGCGCTGTGAGCGCTCACGCTTATAAGCACGAATTTTTAGCGTTCGACTTGGCCGATAAGCGCTCAGAATCGATAACTAAATTCCGTTCGTTTTGGAAACTGTGAGCGTCAATAAGCATCAAAATGGCGGCAACTGCAACTGTCAAATAATAAATAATTTATTAGAAATTTTTATTTGTTTCTGAATCAAATAAATCAACAGAAAATGATTGTAATGCACAGCTCGCCATTTTTGCGTACTTATTGAACTGAGAATTGAACTATGAATAAATGAAATTAGGATTAGATTATGCATTCCATGCATTCGTTTTGATAAACGGCCATGACACTTTCACGCGCCTCACCTCCGTGGGGGAGCGCGTTTGAGCGCAAAATATGTGCTACGAACATGCTACGATGATGCTACGAGCGTGCTTATGTGACACTCACAGCGCCAAGTCGAACGATGAAAGCGCGCTCACGGCGCGCTCACAGCGCGTAAGCGTCCAAGTCAAATGCACCCTAAATAAAATCACTTCATACAAGTAACACATAAAATTTAAGATGGCGTCGAATTAACTGCATTTAACATAAACCATTTGCCCGTTGTTTAAAACAACATTTAAACTATATATTATAATAGTTAATCAATAGTAATTTATTAAAAGTAATTTATTAGTAGTTAATAAATAGTAATTTTCAATAATTAGTCATTTTATTCATCATAATTTGTCATAATTTTTGTTTAACTATTCAAAATAACTTCACACTAGTGAATTCGAGAATTCTAAATGGCGTTGAATTAACTGCAAACAATGTAAATACAGTTAAACATTTTACCCTTTGTTAAAATCAGCACAAAAGTACAATATAAATATACTAAAAACTATTAATAAATAATTATTTCACAATATATTTATCAAAATGGAGTCGCAATTAAATCCAGAACATTTTTGCCACTTATCAAATTAAATTATTCTATATTAAGTTATTATATTCTGCAAAGTTTTAATAAAATGCTTCTTAATAAATTACGAAATATATTTCTCGCAACTCGAGGATACTTAAGACAGAAAATTAAGATTAATTGAGATTTTTCAAGGATCTTAAAAGAAATTATATAATATATAATTGCTTTATATTTATCACTATAAATATATATAATATAAAAGTATATTTATCAATTTGTGGTATTAAATAAATGTTGCCTGTTGTCTGGTACGGAACCTTATGGGGTTTGTATTAGGATAGGTGTAAAGTACTCGTCGAGACCTTTCATTTGATACCCTACATGTTTATATTTGAAGTAAAACTTTTTAGCTCCTTTTAGACCCGCTGTACTGCTTATAGTACGGCAACATTAACAGTTGTAATTTCTTAGTACATTTATTGTATCTCTTGTAACTTTTGAACAGTTTGTCCAAATTTTGTGAAATATTCGGCGAATTTGTACTAAAACAAATACTCTTTAACATTTTCTAACATGTCAAGTTCATACAGCAACTCGGTGTACTTCAAAATCGACTTCAAACACGTAAAAAAATAATACCATAATGTTTTCGAAATGGCCTATTATTACATTTTTTACGCTATTAAGCCATTTTAGGTGCCAAATCGAAAAACAATATTCTTTAATTTAATGTGAAATTATATAAAAAACGTAATAAAAATCGTATAAAATTATGCAAAGAAAATGGTTTCATAAAATTTAACGACGAATCGTGAGCGAATTTATATATACACGCTTTTTTGTGTGTTTATAATATATAGTACACATATTATAAAAGAAATTATATATGATATATATATATATATATATATATATATATATATATATATATATGAATGGTGGTAGAGTCTTGGATTTGTGTGTATTTTGTAGAGTTTCGAACAAGAATCCAAAAATAATACAAAATAAAAAACAAGAAAAGTTTTTTAAAAAAAAAACAATTTCTTTATTTAATTATTTGTTTATTGTCGACGTTTCGGAACTAGGTACGTTCCATCTTCAGGACATCTGTCAAGAAACATGATCTTGATGAGATTTTAGCAAACAATATGTTTAGGAAAAGAAAATAGATTTTTCTTAAATAATGAATTAATTGTAAAAAATATATATAATATATAGTATACATATTATATAAGGAAATATAATATGATATATATGTAGGAAATTTATAAGCTACAATTTTATTTTTTACACTTTTGCTCTAAAGTTATTAGTTTGCGAGATTTTTAACAAAAAATAAAAATTTGCAAAGGCTCTTTTGAAATGTTAGATTTACATGACCTACTTTTAAATTAATTTTCTTGAAAATACAACAGGCTGTAAAAATAATAAATGCGATGAAAACATTGTAAATTTTATAAGCTACAAATTTGTCTGCAACACTTTTGCTCTAAAATGTTTAGTTTATGAGATATTTAGCAAAAACTAAAGTTTTGTATCCAAAAATGATATGTATAATTATCTATCCTAATTCATTGTCATTTTTATTTATCATTGACGCAAACCACAATTAACCAAGACACAAATCTAGTAGCACCACCAGCGCTTCTTTGAGTGTTTGTTCTAAACTTCTGCATTTTTAATTAATTTGCTCGTCAGTAGAGTCCTATTTTTCTCAATCGTAATATTTTTTTTTAAATATCTATCCTTATTATTTAAGACATAAACCGTAGTATGACATACAGCGCCTCTACAAACGTCTACCACAACTATTTATAAAAAAAAGGACACTACTATTTCTCTATCCTTATCCTTTTATCTCCTCGATATTATTTTTCAATTTGTTTCGTCCGCCCAAAAATTTATGACGGCGGTAAATTGTCTTTTAAAAAGAGTCCTCCAACGTCCTCCATTGTCCTCCAGTGCGGCGGCGGTTTAAAATTATAGTAGAATAAAACGTTCTTTTGATATACGGGGATTAAAATTCGTGAGACTTTGTATGAATAAATATTGAATTAAAAAAAGATTTAAAATTGATTTTAGGGTATACCGAGCTGTTTTAGGGCTTTGGGGTGTTAGACAAAGTTGTAGGGAATTTAATTTGCAACAAATTTGCTGAAGGTTTCATTTAATTTGGACGAACGGTTCAAAAGTTACAAGGGATTTAATAAAAAGTAAACCAATGGGTTGCACGACTTAGGTTCAATCACGAGTTAACAAGTTTTACTTCAAATACATGCATATGGGGTATCAAATGAAAGGTCTTGACGAGCACTATCTAAATATGTTAGTCACTAATAATAATAAAGGAATAGGGTTCCGTACAATAAATTAATAACTGTTTTACATATTAATTTATTCTCAAAAACAATTTTTAAGTTGCTATAGAGCAGTGGCATATCAGATAAACTTATACACAACTAAATCTGGCACAAGTTTGCCGAATATTACATTTACTTCGAACAAACCGTTCAAAAGTTACAAGAGATGTAACGAAAATAAACCAATGGGTTGCAGAACACAGGATTAGGCATAAGTTAACAAGTTTTACTTCAAATATAGGCATGTTGGGTATCAAATGAAAGGTCTCGACGAGCACAATCTAAATATCGTAGTGACAGACTCAAGAAAACAATAGGGTTCTGACACTACTAAAAGTTATTTACATTTCTTCCAGTTTTTAAATATACAACAATATTATAATATACAACCGTTTTGCTTCACACACAGAATATATATGGGGATTAAAATTCAAAGACTTTGTATGAATATAAAAAATATTATAAGTGACGGATTTTAAAGACTCTTTATCTTTTTTGAAGTAATACTTCTTTGGGCGCGATATGGGTGTAAAAATTTTTAGGCGCGACACGGGTGTAAATCCGTACAAATGCAACGAAAATGCCAACGTGTAGTTGAACACTACGACGCCGTAAGCGCTGATGTCGCGAGTATCCACTCCCGCCATGTCATGCGTAAGTCGAGCGCTAAACCCTATATGAACTTGCATTAATTGAATCACGTTTTTTTTTACAAAAGAAGAGGTTGCTGTATTATGTCCTCATGGAATAAGACTTTTCTTAGAGAATAAATGTGCCATGGAATATAATAAATTTATATTGAATCTCGTTGAAGACAAAATAATATCTACTGCCACGGATATTTATGTAGGTTGCCATGCGACAGATCAACAATCATACATTCGTCAGCAGTTTCAAAAAAATCGGTTATTGATACCGGGGCTTTGCCGTATGAAATAATTTTAGTTCTGAATAAATTTTACATAATAACAACTAATATTGATGTAAGTGATGGCTTAGCTAATGGTTGTGTGGGAAAATTAGTGTACATAGAACGTGGCGATAATGATGAACTTCTACGTTTATGGTTTGAATTTCCCGGTAAGATAGGTAACAAAATTAGGAAGAAAGCTTCACATCATATTCAAACTCTTAATATCAGTAGGACAGCTGTGCCGATGCTCAGGAGATCTTATTATTATTGATGTTATATGATTATTAAAAGATGATTTTTAAAATTCAAATATGATTTTTTTTTTTATTTTTATCTTAATTGCCTACTCATACAATATTAAAAGTTTTACTTCAATCGCGTGTGATCCTTACGCGCACTCTTTTTTTTTCTTGCTTCTTTCTATGTTTTCTTCTTAATAAATAAATTTTATTAAGGGCGACCTTAATAAAATTAATAGTTGAACCATCTGTTAGCATAATTTAAAATTTAATAAAATCGAAGTTAATATAAAGTTAATTATTGAACGAGTTTTAGTAATAAAATTGACTTTTATTGAGAAATAAATAAAACGAACGACTTTGGACTTGGAATTGAGATAAATTACGATTCTTGTACAAAGAGGGCAGCAGGGTTATTTAAATAATAGTCTCTATGGAAGTCAAAAGTGCTTAAATTTTATTATTAATCAATTATATAATATAAATAATAACGTAGATTCTATATAAAACGCATAAATAATGTTCGACTTTCAAAACTACATATGTCATCGCTTTGCAACGAATTGGGTTTTTCCCCGAAGAATTCTATTATATACGCTTGGGGGGAGTGATTGTAGGAGTATGTGGAGGATTTGGAGGACATCTTCAAGGCATTATAGCATTATAGCATTATAGCAGAGAGAGCTATAGTGTTGGACAGAGGATTCAATAAAGGAGATAACACATTTCTGCGCCATTTCAATTTCTTAGAGTTAGATTTCGCCTTTTGTCCGTCGAAGAGGAGTGGGAGGAGGATCTAGAAGGCGGGAGAGAATGTTTGAAAATCTGTGGAGGAGTTCTAAATTTTAAAGTTGTTAATAAAATAATTTATAGCGGTAATTTAGTTTGCTCGTCAGTAGAGTCCCTTTTATTTCTAATTCTTTTAGTTTGTTCGTCAGTAGAATCCTTTTTTATATTTATATTTACACTTATAATTTTTTTACAAAATTAAATTTTTTTGGAAAAATCTAAACGCACTTAGGAATACATTTGTTTGACATCGTCGCTTTTCACGAATTTTCACGAAATTTGAAAAGTTTGTCGATGGTCACAATCTAAACGCAATTGCTAATACATTTGTAGGAATTTATCACTTAGACTATGATTATATATGAGTAAAATATTATATTCATTAAATAATTTTATTTTTCAATATTTTTATGCAAAAATGAATAAGTACTCCAAGAAAGTAACAATCTGAGCGTACTCGCGAATACATTTGTTCGACGTCGACGCTTAGACTGTGCTTCTGCAGGGTACTTTTTACATATTTTTCAATAATATCCGAAATTTAAAAAGCGTTGTCACAATCTAAACGCAGTTGTTAATATATTTGTTAGAAGTTATCACTTATACTGTGATTATACTGGTAGAATTTTTATTTATTTTTTATACAGAAATGAAAAAGTGCTCGATAAAGTAACAGTCTAAACGCAATTGCTAATAAATTTATTCGAAGTCATCACTTAGACTGTGATTATACTCAATAAAATATAATAATTATTTTTAAATATTTTTATGCAAAAATAGAAAAGTGCGCCAGTAAAGTTACAATCTAAACGCACTCGCGAATACATTTGTTCGAAGCGGTCGCTTAGACTGTATTCATACTGGGTGACTTTTACATTTTTTTTTCAATAATTTTACGAAATTTCGAAAGTTTTGCGAATGGTCACAGTCTAAAAGCAATTGCTAATAAATTTTGTGACAAGTTGTCACTTAGACTGTACTTAACATGTTCAAAGTTCTTAGTCAAATTAATAAATTCTTGTTTTAATTTTGCTCGTCAGTATAGTCGCTTTAATTTTTAGTTGTCCATTTTTGTTAACCACTTCATTTTACTTTGCTCGCCAGTAGAGTCCTTTTTTCTTTTTTTAACTTTGGTCATCAGTAGAGTTCTTTTTTAATAATATCTTCAGTAGATATGTTCTTTTTTCTCTGCTCGTCAGTAGAGTCCATTTTTGCATTCTAGACGAAAAATAAAGGTTGCTCGTCCGTAGAGTTCATAATATGATAACCTTGTATTTAATTTTGGTCGTCAGTAGAGTCCTTTTTTTAATTTGAACTCTATATTTGATTTGCTCGTCAGTAGAGTCCTTTTATATTATATTTTCAATTCCAATACCATTAGTAGATCTGTTCTATTTTATTTTACTCGTCAGTAGAGTCCCTTCATTAAAATTTTCCAAATCCATTTCAATATCATAACCTCCAAATCATCGCTCCGCCGCCGTCCACTTGACTCCACCGTCAAAGCCAATAAGGGTTGACCGAAGTATGTAGTACTTATCTCTCGCAAAACGTTTCGGCACCTCCCATTTTAATATCTGATCGTACGTTTATGACGTAACTTATGGACCAGAGAGGGCGATTCAAGTTTAAATCGTTTCTCTCTGTTCGAGATTAGATAAACCGTTGTAGTAGTGGTAGTAGTACAACTAGGCGGACATATCGAATATTCACGATAAGCCCCGGGGATTATCGAAGCGACTTTTTAGTATGGAATTTCATTACGGTACGGGAAGTTCCAGCAATTTGCCTTAAGGCACGATGCCATACACCACTAGTTATATATTATATTAATATTTTTTCTTTTTTGTTTCAGGACGATCATCGGGCATTCCGCCGCCAACTGGAGGACAAACGGCCAGTAGTCGAATACAATTTGCTTAGTGGCCGCCAATACATCGCCAACGAACCGCCACTTTCTGACACTAGCGACAGCGAAGGTAACTAAAAAAGAACTAGTCAGTAGTCAGTAGAGTCCCTTTTTTAATATTCTAGATTGATATTTAATTTGCTCGTCAGTGGAGTCTATTTTCCTCCACTTTTAATTTTCTCTTCAATAAAGCCTCTTTATACTTTCTGACTAAGTTCAGTTTGCTCATTAGTAGAGTTCTTTTTATATATTGTCAGTGAAATTTTAGAATAGTCACTTTCTATCTGCCTATCTTTCTCTTTTCTCTTTTTCTCTTTTTAGCTATCTATTTTTCTCTCCCTCTATCTATGTTTCTTTTTCTTTCTCTAGATTGAAATTTATTTTGCTTGTCAGTAGAGTTTCTTTTTCTCGTCAGTAGAAACCTTTTTCATATCACAATTATTTCATGCCTGTCAGTAAAGTCCTATTTTTAATTTTATTTATGGAAAATAAAGTTTGCTTGTCAGTAGAGTCCCTTTTTTACCCAAATCTGGTTTGCTTGTCAGTAGAGTCTTTTTTGCATATTCGAAATTTAGTTTTTCTTGTTAGTAGAGTCCTTTGTTTTGTTTGAAATTGGGTGTCTTTTTAATAATTTTTCGGAATAAAATATAGCTGGCTCGTCAGTAGAGTTCTCTTTTCCAGTTTGGTTGTCAGTAGAGTTTCTTCTTACTCAACTAGAGCAAAATTAAAGTTTGCTCGTCAGTAGAGTCCCTTTCTCTTGCATTTATTACAACAAAATTTTGTTTGATTTGTCATCAGTAAAGTTTCTTTTTAAAAATCTTTTATTTTAGCTTGTTAGTAGAGTCCTCTTTTATTAAATTGTAGATCGATTTTTTTTTGCTTGTCAGTAGAGTTTTTTTGTTTGAAATTAAGTGCAATGTTAAATTTACTTGTCAGTAGAGTCCTTTTTTATAAATTTGTACTTCTCTTTCTTAATTTTTTGCAAATTTATTATATTTGCTCGTGAGTAGAGTTCTTTTTAAATTTTCGCAAATTTATCAGTTGTTGCTCGTCAGTATAATCCTTTTTAAATTTTTGTAAACTCATTATATTTGCTCGTCAGTAGAGTCCTTTTTTTAAATTTTTGTAAATTTATTATTTTTGCCCGTCAGTCATTTCAGTATAGTGTCTATATTGCTTTAATTTCACTTTACTCGTCAGTAGAGTCTGTTTTTCCTACACTTTAAATTTTTCATATTCTAATTTGCTCGTCAGTAGAGTCCTCTTCTTATTTTTTAGTCATTTTTTAAATTGATCGTCAGTTTTCTAATTGATTTTTAATTTGCTTGTCAGTAGAGTCCTTTTTTATTTAAAATCAATTTGTATTTGCTTGTCAGTAGAGTCCCCTTTCTATTAAATTGCAGATCGAAATTTTGTTTTGCTCGTCAGTAGAGTCTTTTTTTGTTCGAAATTGTGTTAAGAGTAAAATTAAACTCACTTGTCAGTACCGTCCCTTTTTAAAATGCTTTACTTTTGTTTCTTAGTAGTGTCTATATTCCTCTAATTTTACTTTGCTCGTCAGTAGAGTTCTTTTTTTTTCTTCTTCATTTCGATTTGCTCGTCAGTAGAGTCCTTTTCTGTTGAAGTCAAATTTTATTTTGCTCGTTAGTAGAGTCCCTTTTTATAAATTTGTACATATCTATCTTATCTTAACTATCTATCTATTTATCTTGTCAGTGGAGTCCCTTATTATCTTCTAGACCTGTTTTTAATTTGCTCGTCAGTAGAGTCCTTTTCTGTTTAAGTCAAATTTTATTTATCTCGTCAGTAGAGTTTTTTTATACAATTTCATTTTATTTTGTCAGTAGAGTTCCTTAGAACTTAAAAAGGACTCTACTGACAAGCAAATGTAATATCTAGATAAAATAATATAAAAAAGGACTCTACTGACGAGCAAATTATAAAACAAGTAATTTAGAACTTAAAAAAGGACTCTACTGACGAGCAAGTTATAAACCTATTGACTTACAAGTTTAAAAAAGACTCTACTGACAAGCAAAATTAATATCTAGACAAAAAATATAAAAAAGAGACTCTACTGGCAAGCAAATCTAATATCTAGATAAAATAATTTAGAAAAAGGACTCTACTGACGAGCAAATTATAAAACAAGTAATTCAGAACTTAAAAAAGGACTCTATACTGACGAGCAAATTATAAACCAATTGACTTAGAACTTAAAAAAGGACTCTACTTTGTTAATTTGCTTGTCAATAGAGTCCTTTAAATATTGTTTGGTCGACTTTTGATTTGATAGTCAGTAGAGTCCCTTTTTATAAATTTGTATATATCTCTCCTTATCTTTATCTCTCCCTATCTTTATCTCTCCCTATCTTTATCTCTCCCTATCTTTATCTTTATCTATCTTGTCAGTAGAGTCCCTTCTTTAATTCCTTAGTGACTAACTTCATTATTTTTTAGTCATATTTTAAATTGCTCGTCAGTTTTCTAATTGATTTTTAATTTTCTTGTCAGTAGAGTCCTTTTTTATTTTAAGTTAAATTTTACTTTGCTCGTCAGTAGAGTCCTTTTTTATTTTAAGTTAAATTTTACTTTGCTCGTCAGTAGAGTCCTTTTTTATTTTAAGTTAAATTTTACTTTGCTCGTCAGTAGAGTCCTTTTTTATTTTAAGTTAAATTTCACTTTGCTCGTTAGTAGAGTTCTCTTCTCATTTTCAGTTGATTTTCAATTTGCTTGTCAGTAGAGTCCTATTCCTCTAATTTGCTTACCCTGCCAGTAGAATGCTCTTTGTTCATTTCTAATTTTCCTCTTCCTATCTTTATCTCTATCTATCTATCTATTTATCTTGTCAGTAGAGTCCCTTCTTCAAATTCTTTCATGACTAATTTCATTATCTTTTTAGCTACTTTAAGAGATATCCAGAACCAAGAAGGCGACTCACGTGGTTACCGATCGGCCGAAGAGCAGAGCCGAGAATTGTCGAGGTGCATCCGAAGAGAAGTGGCCAAATTGAGCGACAAATGGAATGCATTAATTGATAGGTCTGACCAATTGAAACACAAGCTGGACGAGGCTCTGACGGTGAGTGGTAGAACTAATAGTCGTATTATTATCGTCTATTATCTATGACCAAAGTTAGGTCTGTGGTATGAGAAGGATCGTATTGTATTTATGTTACTGTTAGCTGGGGCTAATGTGGGGTACTCGGATCGAGTCCTGGTTACGATTACAAAAAAGAATAAGATATTAGTACACGATTTGAAGGAAATGGAATTGAATAACGGTTAATGTGGTCAAAGTGTTTATGGTACTAGGATCGAATCTCGGTTACGATTAGAAAAAAGGATACGGTATTAGTACATGATTTAAAACAAATGGAATTGACTTTTTTTTATTATTGTTAACACTGTTAGCAATATGGAATGAATAAATAAACATAAAAGGACTCTACTGACGAGCAAACTGATATTAGATACCAAAGTGACAAATTCATAAAAAAGGACTCTACTGACGAGCAAACTGTATATTGGTCCAGAAATAGAAAAAATAGCTCTATTGTTAAGTTAATTAAATTTTGAGCTAGTATATAAAGAAAGGACTCTACTGACAAGCAAACTTAATATCAAGAAAATAAATATAAAAAAGGGACTCTACTGACTAGTAGATTTAATATCAAGATAAATGAATATAAAAAGGAACTCTACTGACAAAAGAACTTAATTTTGATTTTGACGATAAAAAAGGGACTCTACTGACGGGCAAATTTGAAGTAAAGGATGAAAATGTACTAAATATTTTTGTGTAAAAAGGGACTCTACGGATGAACAATTTAGATTTTTTTTAAATATCTATGTAAATAGGACTTTACTGACAAGCAAACTAAATATTTATTTAAAAAGGAACTCTACTGACGAGCAAACTGAATATTTTCAGTAAAAAAGGACTCTACTGACGAGCAAATTGAATATTTCACTAAAAAGGGACTCTACTGACAAGCAAATTCGTTTTGAATAATAAAGGATTTTACTCACGAGCAAACTAAATATTTTTGTAAAAAGGGACTCTACTGACCCCCAAACTCTATTTGAAAAATTAAAGGGACTCTACTAACGAGCTAAATAAATCTTCGTAAAAAAGAACTCTACTGACAAGCAAGCTGAAATTTTATTTAAAAAGAGTCTATACTGATGAGCAAAGTGATTTTTTATTCTAAAAAGGGACTCTACTGATGAGCAAAGTGTTTTTTTATTCTAAAAAGGAACTATACTCATAAGCAAACTGAATATTTTTACTATAAAGGGATTCTACTGACGGGCAAACTAAATTTTTATCAAAAAAGGGACTCTATTGACGATCAAACTGAATAATTATCACAAAATTACGAAAATGGACACTACTGACGAGCAAAGTGAGAAAAAATCTCAAAATTACGAAAAATGACTCTACTAACAAACAAATTAAATAACGAAATTGGAAAGGAAAAAAAGACACTATAGATGAACAAAAATTAAATTGATACTGAAGTTAAAGAGGGACTCTACTGACGAATATATTTTAGTTTTGAACTAGAAGATAAAAAGTAGACTCTACTGACGACCAAATTTTAAAAATCTCGTTACAAAATAATGAAGAAAATTCTACTGACAAACCACGATTATAAAAGTGACTCTACTAACGAGCATACTAAAAACCGATCTAAAAAATCATAAGGGACTCTATTGACAAGCAAAAATATTTATACAGGAATGAAAAAAGTTAGCTCTACTGTTGGATAAGCTTTAATTTTTTAACAGATTAAAAATGGACTCTACTAACGAGCAAACTTAATATTTTTGTAAAAAAAGACTCTACTGACAAGCAAACTGATTATTTTACTAAAAATGGACTCTACTGACGAGCAATATTCTTCTAAAGCTATAACTAACTATTAAACTCGAATGCAGTTCTATTTGTTTCTACAAACAGTACAACCGGTCAATAGTCTCACTAAAACAAAATCCGATACAAACTTTTGTTACGTAATCAATTTATGAACGAACGAATATTTTTGTCATCGATCGAATTAAATAATTCGACCAGTCTGTTCAGAGATAGATTTACGAAACGAAACTTTAGTTGCCCTCAACCCTCTATTTTCATCAACCCTCAATTTTCACCCTCCAATGTGGAGGATAGTTTAAAACAGTTGAAACCTGTCGACGCCGCATTGGATGGAAATTGTTTAATACGCCGGAGCGGTATGCAATCGTTATTACAGATGGTGTAGCGGTGTAGTGGTGGTAAAGGAGAGTTAGGCGCGGCGGTGGAGGATTTAATTCGGATTGATGCGGATTTATTTATTTATTGAATATTAAGGTGCGTCCACACCTAACGAACGAACACGAACGAACATAAATGGACGTACCAGAACGAACGGCAACAGCATAGTGTGGACGCCACGACGATCACGAACGAACATAAACGAACATGGCGAGCAATGTTCCGCAACTTGTCGGTACATCAAAGGGGATTGTTCGTTCGTGTTGGTACTCGTATTTGCAGTGTGGACGTCTCAACGAACGCAAACAAACATTTTTGTTTTAATAATTTCAATAATTTAATAATAATTTTTTTCCTATAATATGGGAGACTAAAGACCCTTTTTATGAAATTATTAGAAAAAAAAACGATTCTTGTGAAAGTGTAGGCAAAACGTTTGGGATGTCAGAAGCTGCAGTAAAGAAGAAATTGCAGTCTTTACAAGTAAATATTAAACTTGTTATCATACATAGACATTCAACATATATGTTGAGGATGAGAGTTTGAAAATTGAGTATAGTTAGGCTCAAGCCTGGAATGTTCAGCTTGCTCCAAATATGGATGCTGAGGAAAGAAAACGACTCAAAATATAAATATTAAATATAAAAACTGAGTGAAATTAATTGAATAATTTATTTACAGTATATTTACAAAATATACACGAACAAAAATCACACAAAAACCAGTGAAAATGCCGTATGATTAAAGCTTACATCCATATCAATAATAAAACTGACGTTTCACGGAACATCTACGAACAACGAAAATTCAAGCGCTCACTGCTCTTAAGCGCTTGTTTAAGTTCGTTTAGAATTTTTCGCGTTCGTTCGTGTTCCTGTTCGTTCTTCTTTGTATTTTCTTGTTCGACATGTTCGTTCGTGTTCGTTCGTTAGGTGTGGACGCACATTTATATGTAGGGATGAATTATTTTGTGGTTTGATATGTAATATAATATGTTGTAATTGCGCACGATTGGTTTTTTGGCGAGCAAACTGCAAATTTTATAACAAAAGAGACTCTACTGACGAGCAAACTGAATATTTTTGTAGAAAAGGACTCTATTGATGACCAAATTGGATTTTTTTTAAATATCTATGTAAAAAAGGACTCTACTGACGAGCAAACTGAATATTTTTGTAAAAAAGAGACTCTACTGACGAGCAAATTGGATTTTTTTAAATATCTATGTAAAAAAGGACTCTAATGACGAGCCAACTAAATATTTTTGTGTAGCAGGACTGTACTGACGAGCAAACTGAATACTATAGAATTGTTCTAAGTATGCTCGTCAGTAGAGCCCACTTTTTGATATTTATAAGAAGAATGGTATTTTCTTTTTTTGAGTTAATATTAGTTTATTCGTAGAGTTTCTTGTTTTTTTTTTCAAATAAAAAATAAATTTGCTTGCCAGTGGAGTCCTTTTTTCATAAATTTGAGATAATTAGTTAGTTTGCTCGTCAGTAGAGTTCCTTTTTTATCTTCTATATACTCGTAAAAACAAAGTTTGCTTGTAAGTATAGTTTTTTTTAAATTAATTTATATAAATATTATTTTTGCTCGTCAGTAGAGTTCTTTTTTTAATTTTTGTAAATTTATTATTTTTTCTCGTCAGTAGAGTTCTTTTTCAATTTTTGTAATTTCATTATTTTTGCTCGTCAGTATAGTGCTTTTTCATAATTTTGAGATAATAATTCAGTTTGGTCGTCAGTAGAGTTCCTTTTCTCGTCAGTATATGCTCTTAAAGTAGCTTTTAAATTTACTCGTCAGTAGAGTCCTTTTAAATATTATTCTATTGAGTTAGATAGTACATTTGCTCGTCAGTACAGTCCTTTTCTTGTACTTTTGATCGAAGAATTCACGTTTGCTCGTCACTAGAGTCCTTTTGCCACATCGATATTTAGTTTGCTCGTCAGTAGAGTCCCTTTTGCAATCTTGAAGATCATTTGTTTTCAGTAGTCTTATCTGTTTTTCTATTGAAATGTTTCATCTTGCTCGTCAGTAGAGTCCTTTTTATATCATTCTATCTAGGTATTCAGATTGCTCATCAGTAGAGTCACTTCGTATCAATAAATTAGAAATCTAGATTTTCGTAGAAATCTTGTTTGAGATTTTATTTTAAATTCAAATTCAAATATTAACGGTCAAAACAAAAATTGACAGTACTCAACCGCGTATAACTTCATGTGTGTTGGGTACATTGTTCAAAATTAAATGCAGTAATTTTAAAACATTTTATATACAAATTATAATAAGTTGTTTTGCTGCATTCAATATTTATGGTAGTTTCATCGGTTGCGCGTTTGTTTTGTTAAACAAAGTTAAGATATAGGAATAGTGTTATATATTGTTAGAAAGGTAATAAAATCATCTACAAAACTGTATATAACTTTTTATAACTTTCTGAACAAAATTTAGCAAGAAAAATCTGTAAAGCTTAAAATTCAATCAGCATTGGTATTTTCATTCGTTACATTCGCTTATATTTACAAGTATATTGCAAAAATTTGTTTTAGCACATATATATTATTATATACCGTTAAAAAGCTAATAAAATTATCTACAACTCTGTATACAACACTTTAACACGTTGCGAACAAAATCATTCACAAAATATGTGTAAACTTTATCTACTACTACATTTTTCTCGCCTTTCAGTTGAACAAAAATAGTACAAAATAAAAGTGTCGCTTAAAACAAACACAGAAGCAGATTTAATAATAAAATAGCGCTCGCACTTTTTTTCGTTTTTCCTTTTTTTCCGAGAGAAAATAAAATAAAAATTGCGAAAGCAAAAATTATGATGAAAAGGCAAATTAATAAATTCATAACTCGCGCCAAAACATACACTGTAGGAAAAATACAAACAAACGATACAGAACGGCGTGTCGGAAATTTACAGTTATTTTTAAAAATGTGGACGCCTCTGTGTGAATTACGGACGCCTGGGGAAAAATTTGTTAGAAAAAATATAATTATAATATATACATATGTATAGGAAAGCATAAAACCATATATGAACGTGGTTATTAGGATAAAAGATGCTAAAAGTTGTTGGGTACGGAACCTTGGTGATTTATAGAGTGTTTGAGTATGATTTTTGGATAGTGCTCGTCGAGACCTTTCATTTGATACCAAACATGCCTATATTTGAAGAAAAATTTTCTGACTTATATTTGACCGCACATTTCGCAACCCATTGGTCGACTTTTGTTACATCTGTTTTAACTTTTGAACAGTGCGTCCAAACTAAATGGTTTATTTGGTAAATTTGTTCTAAATTAAAAGCTTCATAACATCTTCTAATATAGTATTACCTTACGTCCTTGACATTCAATGAGTACAATTCTTTTTTACAATCCACTCAGGAACTTGAAAATGATTCGACGTTACATTTTCTTGACGTAAAACTCATTAATAGAGGCGGTGTATGTTATACAGACTGGTACAGAAAAGATAGTTGGTCCGGGAGATACATTAATTTTAATTCGCATGTTCCTCTCAATATAAAAATTTCTACCATTCTAAATCTTGTAGATCACGCTATTTTATTATCTGATCCTCTGTTTTATGATGCAAACATAAAATTAGTTAAAACGATCCTACTTGGCAATAATTTTCCATATAAGTTAATTTGTCCAATTATTAAAAATAGAGTCGCAAAATTACTTGAACCTTTTGATAAGAAACCGGAAGAGCCTGGCAAAACAAGTGTTCCTGAAAAAAGTTTTTTCATTAATTTTCCATATCTTGACAATAATTTTAACCAATTATCAAAAAGACTTTTCAAAAAACACAATATTCGTATTACTTTTTCCCCATTAAAACAATTAAAATTTTTATATTCCAAAATTAAAGATGAAACTCCATTAACAAAAAAGAAAGATATAGTTTATAAAGTAAATTGTTTGGATTGTAATTGCTCTTATATTGGCCAGACCTGCCAGAACTTAGAAAAGAGACTCAGGCAACATGAATTACAATGTGAAAAAATAGATAACAAAACATTTAAAAGTACACTTGTGGATCATGCTAATATCAACAACCATAAGTTTGATTTTGACAATCCCCAAATTTTATTCCATGAGAAAGACTTATTTAAACGGAGCATGGCAGAATCAATGTTAATAGTTTGGACTAACAATAGCATAAATCTAAGAACCGACACAAATATTTTACATGACACTTATATAAACATCATTAATAATTTATAATTTTTTTCATTTATCTTATTCGTTTTCAATAAATTAATTTGTTTTTTCATTTTTATCGATTTTTGTATGCGACAGCACTCCTTTTGTTTACATTATAATGATACCCATTCTGTCTCCATCTAGATAAGTACTTCAAATTTGTTTAGAATATTTCTGTAAGTGTTATATGTTTCTTTAGTACTGTGTCAAGCTTTGCAAGGAATAGTTGGTGTTTTTTGTATATCAAAAAATTAAATGAAATTTAAATAAATTATTAAAGAATGTGTAGTATATAAGTAACTGTTTTTTGAAATTACACTGAAGATGAGACACACCATGGTCAGTAATTTTAGTAATCATAAAATAAAGTTGTGTTAAACAAATCTGAGTGCTGTTTTGTTCATATTAAACAATTAATATAGATATATATATATATATATATATATATAATATATATATATATGTTATAATAGCAAACCCGACGAACTTCATTTCGCCACCAGATGGTTTTGTGAGAAAGATGAAGAAATTTTTTGTTTGTTTTATATTTGAAAAGGAAAAATTTGATTTCATTACACAACAGTAATGCATTTATTTCTATTACAAAAATGAAGTGTTTTTTAGTTGAACTTCTCTAGGTAAATGAAAGTGCATCCGCAAATTATACGTTTCATTGAAGTGCTCTTTGGTAAACCACATTTTTTGTTTTTTGGTCTGACGTTAACGCAAATAAAGCGGATGGTTTTCCAACTGGTGAACAGGCAACGTATAACTGCCCATATCAAAAACAATGATTTTCTAAATGGCACGATGCCATGCACCACTAATTTTCTTAACTAAAAACCGTGCGGAGCCCGAGACCTTTCCAACGAATGCAAAATTGTCGAAATTGGTTCGTGCGTTCTGGAGTTAAATCGTCAGGAAGGAAAACCCGACTTATTTTTATATATATATATATATGTAGATTATATTAGAATTAGATAAATAAATAGTAAATTATGCGTTATAAATAAAACTACAGATTTTTTCAAATAATTATTGATTAAAAATAAAATTTCAGTTTGGTCGTCAGTAGAGTCCCTTTCTATCTTTCATTCCAAAATTAAAGTTTCTCGTCAGTAGATTTATTAATTAATATTAATCAAATCTATTTTGCCTGTTGACAGTTAAAACAACATGGCCGCTTATGTTCCGTGCAGTTATTTTAACACTGAACATTTTACTTCAACAAAATATATTAAATAAACACAATTTGTACGTTCGAAAACAAATGTATTGGTAATAATAAACACTTCAAACTTGATTATACTAATTAAATACATCAAAATGAGTATTGTAGCGAAGTTATTTATATTTTTATACAAAATTTGTTGACAGTTGAATCAAATCGACTGCCATTTTGTTACGCCGACTTTAATTATAATTTCCTGCCACAAAATCTTTGAAAATACAATATTATTAAATATTATTATTTAAAATAACACTTTGTGTCATTTTGAATATATATTTTAACATTTCAAATTTTAAATTTTAAATTTACACTTTTAAGTTTTGACATTTAAATCAAAATGGCCGCGGTCTTACGTGCAGTTAATTTAAAATGCGAACATTTTACTTTTGATGAAATATATTATTTTTTATGTTTAATATATTAAAAAACGTATAAAATCATGTTTAGTATTAACTGTGAATGCTTAAAACTTAGTTTTAGCAATAAAATATGCATAAATACGAAATAAACTTGTTATATTGATATTTTTTAAATCGTGCGCTACTGCACGTCACACCTCTTACTATAATTAATTTAAATGTAAAATTGTACAACAAGATTTAAAAATTATAATAATATGTCATATTAAAACTTATATTATTACTTTGTGATAATATATATTTTAATATTTATCGTTAATATTGAATTTTGAATATTAACTTGTTTTGATAGATAAATCAAAATGGCCGCGGTCTTACATGCAGTTAATTTAATATGCGAACAATTTACTTTGATCAAATATATTAAATAAATACATTTTAAACGTATTAAACTAGAAATAAACTTAATAATAAACACAATAGATTATCATTTTTCTGGTTTAGATAAAAACAATGCAATTATACTCAAAATTGATTTATAAACAATTTCAGTTGACAGTTGGAATAGACCGAGATTTTACATCCAATAATGAAATTAAATTTAGGATTTAAAAAAACATACAATTATGATATTAAAGCTCGCAATAACATCTTATGCATTATTTCAAAATTTACTTTTTATCGTTGATTTTAAATACCAAAATTACTATTTTTTGTTTTTACAGTCAAACCAATATCCGCGGTCTTACGTGCAGTTAATTTCGCACCAAACATTTTACTTTAATATAATATAACCGTTGTCAAATGCAAATGCCACTTACAACTATTTTATTTATAATACTCAAATTAGTTTAATAAACATGTCAAAACTAATTTAAACATTAATCAAACCAACATGTGTACACAAAGTCTCTTTTATTACCCAAAATGTCGTTACTACATTTGTTATTAAAATTGTTGTATAAATATTTAAACAGGGCTTGATAACATTTTCCTAATAATATTTTGCACGTAATGGGAATTCAGGGGTTTTGGGGGTTTTGTCATATGTTATTATGGGGCCCACAGGTGCTACCCAGCACATTGCAATTAAAACAGACATAAATGTGAATTAATAATTATTATGAATCAGTCGCATACGTCACGTGTGTATGAGAGGTTTGTTCCGTCGCACTTTACATATAATACGATGGAACAGACCACAGATTTATTGGTAGAATAATAATAAATGATATTGGGGTTTTTATATTAAAGCAAAATTAATAAAAGGAACTCTACTGACGAGCAAACTAAACAAACCCTTAATAAAAAGAGACTCTACTGTACCAATCTCTGTACTTAAAATTAAAAAAATGACACTAGGTAAAAACTACTGAACACTGATAGCTTTATAAGTTTCTAAGTACGATATCTGAATTAGGGTCGCCGAGACCTTTCATTTGATACCCCACATGCCTATATTTGAAGTAAAACTTCTTAACTCATACTTATATCCCAAGTTCTGCAACCCATTGGTTTACTTTTTATTATATCTCTTGTAACTTTTGAACCGTTCGTCCGATTTGAATGAAATATTCGACAAATTTGTGCTAAATTAAATTATCTATAATATGTTCTAGTAAAGTTTCACTCTACATCAACTTGCCGTACTTTAAATAACAAAAATGGACATTGCGTATTTTGAGTTTGGAATCCTAATAGTTTGTTCATTATGTTATAATGATATTTGAATAGAGCTTGTTGAGACCTTTCATTTGATACCCAACATGCCTATATTTAAAAGTAAAACTTCCTAACTCACATTTGATCCGCTGTACTGTTTACAGTACGGCAACTTGTTCACGGTGCATTTATTTACTAAATATCTCGTAACTTCCCAAACGCTTAATCCAAACTGAATGAAATATTCAGCAAAATCGTACAGAATTAAATAATCTACAATATTTTCTAACACCATACAACCCTATAACAAGTCTGTATGCTCAAAAAAGTAACTCAAAGTGCAAATTTAATAATTTAAAACTATCCTTGAAGCGAATTTGCACTAAAACTAATCAGAAAACTTTTTGTTCGATTGAAATTTTAATTGCAATAAAATTTTAACGAGACTCGAGTAGAATTTAGAATTTAGAATTCCGAACTTTATCGAATAGATTCGGTTAATTTCGTTTGACCATTCTGTCGATGGAATTAGTTTGAAAACTTTTGTACGAGATAGGAATTGAATTAAAACGATTTTAATGTTTTAATTTAATTGATTGCGATTGAAACCGTAATTATAATTATTATTCGATATGATAATAATGATAATAGATTTATTTAATTTAAAATTTAATTACTGAATTTATATTGCGTTTAATTAAAATGTTGCGACAAAAAACATAGTATATGACAAAAGAATTTATTTATTATATTTCACATCAAAGTAAAATGATCAATGTTAAATTAACTGCACGTAAGACCGCGGCCATTTTGATTCAACTGTCAAAACACGAAATACTAATGTTGGTATTTAAAATCAACAATAAATATTAAAGTAAATATTAAAATAACGCAAAAGATGTTAATGCGAACTTCAATATTATATTTGTATAATTTTGTTAATCCTAAATTTAATTTTATTATTGAAATTGTTGGATGTAAAATGGCGATCTACTTCAACTGTCAACTGAAATTCTTTATAAATCAATTTTAAAACTAATTGCATTATTTTTATCTAAACCAGTAAAATAATAGTCTATTGTGTTTATTATTAAGTTTATTTCTAGTTTAATACGTTAAATTGTATTTATTAAATATATTTTATCAAAGTAAAATGTTCGCATTTTAAATTGACTGCACGCAAAACCGCGGCCATTTTGATTTAACTGTCAAAACAAGTTAATATTCAATATTCAATATTAACGATAATATTAAAATATATATTATCACAAAGCCGAGCCGTTTTCTTGTAATTAAATGTTGAAAAAAAGTGTTAAATTTTCGTCCACATTTAAGCTCATCCTACCGAACCGATTTTGAAAAATCAAAAACTGTTCGAAAGATATCATTTGGGAATGATGCTGATTAATTTTAGGTGAAAATCTACCGAGCCGTTTTCTTGTAATTAACTGTTAAAAAAAAATTTAAGCCTTTTTTTATGGAACTTTTTTTGGCGATATACATCATGGTCTTATAGAACTTACTGTAATATTACGGCCTTACAACAAGTAGTTTAATTTTAAAAATTCGTCAAACTTTGCTAAAATTATTATGGTTTTTTTTAAAGTAGGATTGATGAAGTATATTATTTACACTTTTTTTTGATTAAGTCGATTACTTACACATATCGGGAAGTTCATGTAATTTGCCTCAAGGCTAAATACCAAACCAACTAGTAACATTATTGCTTTGCTCGTCATTAGAGTTCCTTTTTGTACAATTCTATTATCAATTTTGCTTGTAAGTAGAGTCCTTTTCTATTCCATGGGTAAATTTGCTCGACAGTAGAGTTTTTTTTATTCCAAGTCTATTCGTTATTAGTCATTTTCTGTTACAATTCTAAATTTGCTCGTTAGTAGAGTCCTTTTCTAATAAAATTTTGGATTTTCTCGTCAGTAGAGTCTTTATCGATTGAATGTAAATTTGCTAAATACTGATAAGATTGCCAGTAGAGCCTTTTCTTTAATTTCTATTTTTTAAATAAATTTTCTCGTCAGTAGAGTCCCATCTTATATATAATAAAATTGTGCGTCGGTAGAGTCCTTTATTTATAACTTTTAGTTTTTAAATGAAATTTAATGAATTTACTTATCAGTAAAGTCCTTCCATTAACTCCTAGTTTCTTCAGGAATTCGCTCGTCAGTAGAGTCCTTTCTTTAACTTTTTATTTTAAAGTAAATTTGCTCATCAATAGAATCCTCTCTATCTATCGAATCTAATGATTAGCTCGATAAGTAGCGGCGGATTTATATATTATATCTCTTGTAACTTTTGAACCGTTTGTTTAAAGTTAATGAAATATTCGGCGAATTTGTATAAAAATGATTGTACTATGATTCTTTTTAATACATCAAGTCCTTCTAGCAACTCGGTATACTTCAAAACGGTTATTGAGAGCATAAATTGATTTTTAGTGTAATTAGATTTTAGTTAGTAAAATGTTAGTTAAATTTTCTGTATATTTGTTCAAAATTAGTTAAATGATTAGTTTAACTCAGTGTACCTTAAAATTGATATTGAAAATGCCCTTCAATTAAATATTGATGCTTTAAATATTATTATGAACTGTATATAATACTCGTTTGGGTTAGCAAATTTCTCGTTAGTAAATTTATTTTTTATATCTTTTGTATCTTTTAAACTGTTCGTCTGATCTAAATGAAATATTCGGCAAATTTGTATGAAATTGAATAATTTAAAATATTGTCTAATATTATAAAGTCCTAGATCTACTCCGTGTATTTTAAAATCGCAACTGCAAAATCAAAATTGATTAAAAATTCAAATTGTGATTCTTATGCATGTCGTTTATATACGTTATATCGTTACTAAAACAAATCAAATTTTCTTTTTTTTTCAAAAAAGTAAAAGATACTTTTCCAAAAATCCGGCAACATGTTTCAAAATGATCTGAAAAATATTAAAGATAGTGAAATCGTAAAATTTACACAATAAAATAGCTCCAATTTTTTATAAATCTGAGAATTCACAAAATTTTTCAAAATTAACAGAAACAGTTTATGTATATATTTTTAATATCCATTTGTGATATATGTTTAGCGAAAGCTTTTTTTGTTATTTCAACACTTTTGTTTTAAATTGCCAAAAATATTTTTCTGCCAAATTATCCGCACGAAAAATATTTTCCTCCTTAATCAAAAGGAAAACAAACAGTTTAAAATCGCTCGTAAATTTTCTATGACAAGATCTTTTTACAAAAATTACGTAACGCCCAATCGAACACGTCACGACGAATCAGCGTCAAGAAGTGAACCGGAAATAAAGTAACGGAAGTGAGGCGGAAATTCCTTTAAGAACTTCCTTGCACTTCCTTGTTTGTTTGTTTTACTTCCGAGAAGTTAAGCTTTTAAATGTTCTTTTGATAAGTGTCGCGGAAGATGGATTAGTAGAAGATATATAAGATAAAGGATGACCGGTTTTTTGTATGTTGGTGTATGGTATTTTAAAAAGTGAAAGAAATAGCTCAGTAAGTAGCATGCCCAACTCATACCCCAGGAATACTCGGTTCGAGTCTTTGTGCTAACACAAGAATAAAATTAAAAGTACGAAGAAAAGGCAAGATTTGAAATAGAGAAGACAAGATTCAGAAGAAAAAGCGAATAAAGAATTTTGTTATGAATGAGCAAGTGGAAAATATGTATAAATGAAAAATAGTATAGATTTTATACTATAGAAAAGATAAGAAAATAAATGTTGCAGGTGGCAAAATTTTTTTAAGTAAGCGAGTCGAATGAAAATCTAAAAAAAAGTATAAAAAGTGCCTAGTGGCAAGTTGCTGAAACTTACCTTAAATTAATATAATGAACACTATATAATAATTGACGAATTATTAAACTCAATTGTTTTAAATATTTTCGAATTCGTTCATATTTTAAGTCCACAAACAAATTCTGTATGTTTACACCAAATATCGTATGTTTACACCGAATTGTTTATGAACAAGTTCCATATTATTTAATTTCAAACAATATTATTTTGTTTATTGTAAAATATTAAAAATAATAAATATAAATGAAAATAATAATATATAAATGTTAATATGTATACAAGAAATGCAAACAAAACATATATAATAAATCTTTGTGATTAATAATAATAATAAAAATTGTGATTAATTAAAACGGACAAAACTTCAAAGTCCATCTATTTTGATTTTATTTAAAAATGTTTAAACCTTTAGATTGGTAATTAATATGCTCGCCCTTTTTAATCCTCCAAATTGATATTTATTTTTACTTGTCTGTAGAGTCTTTTTCTTATTTATATAGATATTGAATTTGCTCGTCAGTAGAGTCCTTTTCTCATTTTTTTCTATCTAGATATTTAGTTTGCTCGTCAGTTCGCCAGCTCGTCAGCTCGTCAGAGTCCTTTTCTCATTATTTATCAAAATTTTTAGATTACTCATAAATAGAGTCCTTTTCTCATTTTCACTCTAGATATTTATTTGCTTGTTAGTAGAGTCCTTTTCTCATTTCCAATCTAAATTTTTAGTTTGCTCGTCAGTAGAGTCTTTTTCTGATTTTCTATCTAAATTTTCAGTTTGCTCGTCAGTAGAGTCCATTTCTCATGTTCAATCTTGATATTTAGTTTATTCGTCGGTAGGGTCCTTTTCTTATTTTTTATCTGAATATTTAGTTTGCTCGTCAGTAAAGTAGTCCTTTTCTGATTTTTTATCCTGATATTCAGTTTATTCGTTGGTAGAGTCCTTTTTTCCTTTTTTTCATCTGGATCTTTAGTTTATTCGTCGGTAGAGTCCTTTTGTAATGTTCAATCTAGATATTTAGTTTACTCGTTAGTATAGTCCTTTTCTCATTTTCAATCTACATATTTAGTTTGTTCGTCAGTAGTTTACTTTGGACTTTGGTTTATCTGGACTTGTTGATTTTTTCACTGTTCACTTTTTTCTCATGTGTTCTTTCAATTTTCTCGCCAGTAGAGTCTTTTTTAGCATTCAAAATTTGTTTCAATTTGCTCGTCAGTAGAGTCCTTCTCATTATTAAATATTAAATTTCTACTTACGGCAGGTAATTTGCTCGTCATTATTTAAAAATTTCAATTTGCTCGACAGTGGAATCCTTTACAGTGTTCAAAGCCTAATTTGAATTTGCTTATCAGTAGAGTTCGTTTCTCGTGTTTCCTAGTTTTTATGTCCGGATGCACTTCTGCATCAAAATCGTTGCAGTTGCACCAAATATGCAAAATACTCGAAGCGGTTAGGTCAATATGAATGGTGATTTTCGAAGCAATCGCTTTAAATGGCGAATTAAATTTTATTGCAATCAGTAAATGGCAATGTTTATTATACACATATGTACACACACGCATATATATATATATATATATATATATATACATATATATATATATATATATATATACAAATGTATATATCGATATATAAAACAAATTAACACTTAAAATTCATCGTCGCCTTGGGAGCAATACGAACACGTACTCGCACTCGTTCGAAAAAACACATTAATTCGCATTCGAAATTTATTTATTGGCGAAAATTTATTTACGCTGATTAAATAGGATAACTATACGTGCATAGCATCGTGCCTTAAGGCAAGTTGCCAAAAAATTCGCAAAACGTGTAATTAATTAATATGAATTAAAATTCTCTAAAAGAAAATCAAGCTATGCCATCCATATCTAACACGACGCTTTCTCTTACTAGATTAAAAATGAACTCTACTGACGAGCAAATTGAACCCAGATTGTAATTATTGATAAAGACTCTACTGACAAGCAAATTAAAACTGTATTTTAAATACTGAAAAAGACTCTACTGACGAGCAAATTAAAATTAGAATTTAGAAACTAAAAGAGGCTCTACAGACGAGACTATCAAAACTAGACATAAAAACGACTCTACTCAAGACATGATCACAAAATTTTATCTAAATTTAATAAGAAATCTACTGACAAATAAGAGATTTTTAAAGGTTAACAGAAATGAACAAGTTAACAGAAATAGACTCTACTAATGAACAAATTGAAACCAGAAAAAAAAGACTATACTAACGAGTAAAGGAAGATTATCAAGACCAAAAGGACTCCACTGACGAACAAATTGAGAGCAAGAAAAAAACGACTCTACTGAAAAACTAATTCAAACTGGATAAAAAAAAGATTCTACTGACGAACTATTAACAGTTCGTAGAATTATTTCTCATTAATAAAAAGAATCACTACTGACATGAAAATTTTGACAAAATATTACGTAAGTAAAACTTTTCTAAAATCTAAAACGGCCTCTACTGACGAGCAAGTCAAAACTAAATTATCAATTCTGAAAAAGGACTCTACTGACGAACAAATTCAAACTAGATTAGAAGGACTCTACTACCAAGTAAAAAAAATCGCCAAAGTAATATTGGCCAGAGTAGTTTTTAGTAGAATTGAAATCAGATTTAAAACACTAAAGTAGACTCTACTGACGTGCAAATTAACATCTTGTCAATACAAGTAAAATGTTTTTTGAATTATTGAAATCGGTGTTCCCAAAATCATCGACGAAAATTTGTATCCGCACACACACACATACATCCATTTTTTCTAAGGTATGCCAAAATGTTCAGAAACCTTTGAAACGTAAAGATATATACAAATTTTTATTTTCGATTTTTTTGCTATTACTATAATTTGCCCTACGGGAAGTTAATTAGATGATAATATTGCGATAATACTTTTGATGCTTGTCTCTTACAATTAGTTTTATTATAAATTTGCCATAGATTTTAAAATAGACTAAAATTTTATTACATACCCCCCCCCTCCCCCTTAAATTTGTTTGAACATTGTGAATTTTTTTTTATTTTACCACATGAAGTAATGTATATGGCAATACTATAGAATAGAGCGGGGCACCAAGATCCAATTTGACTTTGAGAAATTATAATGTGGAGACGAAACCAATTGTATCACAACAAATAACACATATCAAACAAACAACTATCTGACTATGTTTAGTAAAGCTCACAAACCATTGTATAAATGTTTTTTTTGCTGTTTTTCTAAAATTTGTCACCCGGTCTTTCTCACTCCATAGGCGGGGTAAAATGGGACAGTCAGCTAGCAAATAGGTCCAATATTTTATTTTTAATTTAAGTGATTTTAAATTAAAACATTAGGCAAGCAATGCCAAATATAGATGTATAAATGTACTGTAATAAGCTTGATCTGGTATTTCGTCAGAAAGATTTATCAGAAAAGTTCGAATAAATATTTATTTAATTTATCTCTTACAAAATATTAATATACTTTTTTATTTACTACTTTTCATTATATAGGTTATATAAAAACAGTTAAATCTAACTTAAAATTAACAATACATCTTATGAAATAATTAAATAACCCATCAGGCTAAATATTAAAAGGAAATTTATTTACGCTGATTAAATTGGATAAACAAAATCATTTAACTTTTAATTTTTGTTAAAAACTTAAGTAGAAACTCTTCAGATTAGCAAACTACAACTTTCAACAACTTTTTTTGAACAATAGGAATTAAACTAACTTAGCACACAGGAACTGAGTACTCTGCTGTGCTTTACTATGACTTGTTTTCGAGTCCATATTAATCGAATATCCTAATAATACCTGAAATTTTTAAATTTAGAATTACGAAATCCTAGTACGTATTAATCACGTATTGCCCATTTATTACCACCTGTGGTAAATTCTCTAATCAAAGATCTTAAGCGAGTTAATCAAACAGTGGCCGGAAGAGCCCGAAGGAAGGAATCCTTAGAGAGACATCATCATCGTCTAATATATAGTAATATGAAGCAGAGCAGAGCGGAGCAGAGTAGATCAGAGCAAGGTGTTAATTTACTTTGGTCGAGTGATTTGATTGAATTAATATAGAACATCCTCAATAACACGACAGTGTGTGTGGTATGGTGTCACATCGATGTGCATGGATGTGGCGATTTGTCTGTGTATGTATATAGAAGTGGGTCGACGGTGGCGGTGGCGGTGGCGTCGGTGTGCATGACTTAAGGTGATAATGTGTAAAGAGACACCTGACGACATGGAGGTGTACCACGAAAGGAGCAGATGACGAGAATTCTGAATTGTGTTCATTTTGCTTGGGACTAAGAGGAAAAGAAAACTGGGCTGGATACTACTAAAAGAGAGTATAGCACTTTTCTGTGGATTTAGACTAAAACAAGGATTAACTGCAAAATTTGATTTAGGTTGAACATCACTGCAATATAATATTATTTTTCGTCACAAAATTTAGCGAATCAGAGATCGCGAAGAATTATCAAATTTCAAATATTTTTAGACAATTTCTTTATTATATTTTTTGTTTGTCAGTAAAGTCCTTTTTAGAATTTAAAATCTATTTTTGATTTCAACACTTCTTTTCCGTATTTAAAATCTAGTTTAAATTAGTTAAAATATTTTCAAGCAATTTTAATCACGTCCAGAGAATTTACAACATTTTTAGCCAATTTGTAATATTTCAAACCAATTTCAAACATTTAAAACTAATATTGCACTATTTTTTAGGAATTTGAAATATTTTTGGCTATTTTGAAATATCTTCAGACAATTTGAAAATCTTGCTAAAAAAAATAGTGAAACTTGCTAGAATAAACATTGCAAATTGTTTTAAAATGTTTTAACTTGTAAAAATGTTTCAGACATTTTGAAATATTTTTAGACATTCTGACACATTTTCGGCCAATTTGAAATATTTTTAGACATCTTGAAACAATTTTAAGCATTCACAGACAATTTTAATCATTTACGGATAATTTTAAGCATTTACGGACAATCAAAAACAATTTCATACAATTTATAACATTTTTAGACAAATTGTTAGAAATATTTCAAATTGACCAAAAATGTTTTAGATTGACTGAAAATGTTTAAAATTGACTCGAAATGTTTCAAATTGACTCGAAATGTTTCAAATTGCTAACAATTGTTTCTAATTGTTTGAAAA
Organism: Ctenocephalides felis; assembly: GCF_003426905.1. Classification (NCBI taxonomy): domain Eukaryota; kingdom Metazoa; phylum Arthropoda; class Insecta; order Siphonaptera; family Pulicidae; genus Ctenocephalides; species Ctenocephalides felis. Next base: position 32,921 of record NW_020539280.1, read on the forward strand.
CCTTGCAAATTTACTAAGAATGTTTCAAATTGACTCAGAATCTTTCAAATTTCTAAAAAATGTTTCAAATTAACTGAAAACGTTGCAAATTTGTGAAAAATATAGTAAATTGTTTCGAAATATTTGTTTCAAATTGCTAAAAAAAATGTTTCAAATTTGTAAAGAATGTTTCAAATTTGTAAAGAATGTTTCAAATTAAAAAAAAATTGACATAGCTAAAAATGTTGTAAATGGCTAAAAATGTTGCAAATTTGAAAAAACGTTGCAAATTGATTAAAAATGTTACAAATTCATTAAAAATGTTTCAGACTGACTAAAAATGTTTTAGATTGTCTGAAAAATGTTTCAGATTGACTGAAAAATGTTTACAATTTGTTGAAAAATGTTTGAAAGTTGCTAAAAATTGTTTGAAATTGACGGAAAATGTTTCAAGTTTGTAAAAAACATTTCAAATTGTTTTAAAATATTGTAAATTGACTAAAAAGCTTCAAACTGAATAAAGATGTTGCAAATTGATCAAAAATGTTTTAAATTGCTGAAAAAGTTTTTAAATATAACTAAAAATAATTTAAATTGCTGAAAAATGTTTTAAATTTGTAAAAAGTGTTTTAAATTGCTAAAAAATGTTTGAAATTGCTAAAAAATGTTGAATATTTGTAAAAATCTTCGCTAATTGTTTTAAAATGATTTAAATTGACTGAAAATGTTTCAAATTGACTCGAAATGTTTTAAATTAACTGGTAATGTTTTAAATTGTTAAAAAAAATATTGCAATTTTTTAAGAAATAATGCAATTTTGTAATAAATATTAAACATTGTTTTAGACATTTTTATTTCAGACATTTTTTCATTTTCTGACAATTTGAAAAAAAATCAGATGATTCAAACAGTTTTCGGACAATTAAAATATTTGTAGAACATTTGAAACATTTTAATGCAATCTGAATCAGTTGCAGACAATTCCAAACATTTTAAGGCAATTCGAAATATTTTCAGATATTCCAAAATGTTTTCAGACAAGATATTTTGAGACTATAAAATATTTGTTTTTCTAACCGAATGGAAAAGGAAACTGACTTGGAAGCCAGGAAAATATAGAAAAATTGATCATTAATAAAGGACAAAGAAACTGGGAAATCATATGAGCAGACAATTTTTTTACGAAGATTGTGATAAGAACACTTTATAATTAGACTGAACACTTTGTAATCAGCCTTATAATGTTTCAAATCGGAGAAAAATGTCGTACATTGCTTAAAAATATTTCAACTTGTCCAAAAATATTGCAAATTGTTTACGCATATAAATAAAATTGAGCTGAGCCCCTAATTCGGACCTCAAAGAAGATTGTGACAAAATTCTGAAATACATTAATTTTAATAAAATAAACTGGATTAGAATAAATTGGTATTCTTTTGCTGTGTTACATTTTTTGCAAATTGTATGCACCGTCAGGAAAATAAAAATGAAGTTCGATTTAAACACTAGTATAGATTTTGTTGTGTTATTATTAGTATTTGGTGTGTTTATCAAAAAAGAAAACAAAACTAGGTTGGGTTAGCAGTTTTTATAAACTGATAGTTTCCACTGCTTCTCCTTCAGCAAAGTCTCCATGACCCCTAGGACACTTGTTATATAATACTCTGGTCGTAGATAGATGTATCACGTAGGTAGGCCTACTTGTAAGATTAATTGCTGATCTAATTATTGACACCTACTACTACCACTACTATTACTCTGATAGCTATATCCGTAGCTATATTCACAGCTATAGCTCTAGTATCAAGTGCTTGTTGTACTATACTATATATTGGGGAAATTAGCAGGAGGATGACCATCTAGTCTAGATTCACTGATAGCTATTAATATAGGCAAGACTGATTCCTATTAATGTAGGGATTAACGTGTGTAGATCGAAAGGTATTTAGATGGTATTTAAGGAAAGAACCTGAGACAAACATGTCCCATGAATCTCTAGATTTACCACAGTTATCCAAGTAATGTGGTTACGTTTTAAGGAACCATAACTGATGTAATGAGGCTACATCAGTTATGAGGAACCCATCTAACGCTAAAAATTAATCTGGGACGATCATAGATCTAAGTTCACCTACGGTGATTTAATCTTGGATTTCTACTGTTTGATGTTTTCAGTTTTGTTCGTTTGATGAAACCAGTTTTTGTCATATCCCAATTGCAATTATACGAGTACTTTGTTCCATTCATATTTTTCACTAAGGTTAACGTGTTTTGTTTTGATCCATCCAACTACGGTGATCTGGTCTGATACATGATTATCTAGTTTGATCTATGGTTCAATTTTGAATTTCTTGATTTTTAATTAGTAATATAAATATCTTCTTGATGTTTATTGATTATTGCAATTTTTGAGACTTTAAATTTAAATTTAAAACAAAAATCTTGCTTTTAGTAAAACGTTTTAATTTTTATAAAATATTTATATATGCAATTTCTTTGCTTGTTGGAAAAAATGAGATTCAGACACAAAGTAAAGTTTCGTAGTTTTAATATTTGATAATTTATAATATGATTAAAATTTTGGCAAAATCATATGAAGTCAAAAAATGCTTTACAAATAAATTAAATAATTCATATCGATAATATGTAGTGAATAATATCGTCTTAGTTTTCAATATCAGACAATAGTCGATTTTTTTTTAAATCAGAACTATCAGAAAAATAAAGTGATAGGTAAATTAATGTTGAAGAAAAAGCTAGACGGTACTTGCGGGGAAAAGTTGATCTTAATTTGCTCCTCAGTAGAGTCCTTTTTAAATTTAGTATAAATTTATTTCTCGGTAGAGATCATTTGGACAACGTAAGTTTAAAATTTATTGTCAGTATTGTCTCTTTAAAAATTAACTAGGACCTTGTAGTTTATTAGCAATGCTTTATTCTCCTATATATATATATATATATATATATATATATATTATATATATATATATATATATATATATATAATTAAGTATATATGTAATACGTGGACGAGTCGTAAAACAGAATAGATTTTATAGTAAGCTGACATCAGGTGCAGGTAATTGTATTTACACATGCACATATGCACACATTCCAGAATTACACACACTTAAATTTATATATATATATATATATATATATATATATATATATATATATTTAAAATTACCCCCACAAAAATTAAACTTCTACGTATCATTCGAAAGCAGGCAAAGTTCAAGTTTTTTTTGTTTTTTGATGATTGAAAACTTTTATTTTGAAAATTCAAAACTTTTGTTTTCTTAGAAATTTAAAACTATTTGTAAAGATTTTGAATTTTTTCTAGGCATTTTGAGTCATTCTAAATCGTCTGACACCAAAATTTGATAAAAGATGTAATTGTATATAAATGTTTTGTATTATTAATAACAAAAATTGTGAGTGAGGTTTAAAAAATGTTTTTTTTTTAATAAATCTTGCATACGTTTCGAAACACAATTTGACCCATCTTCAGTGCACAAACACTCATATTTATAATTTATATCTGTAATTTAAATATTTATAATTTAAATCCCACAACCGCAATAGGACTTATTTGAACAAAAATATTTTTTCTCATTATTTGTGTCTATGGTGATCAATTTTTAAGATTTGTTATGTTAATGCACTGACGATAGGACAAAGTAGGTTTCGAAACGTAATGCAAGTTTATTTTTTAATTCTCCAAATTAACTGCTTTATATGTGAAATAGTATATATGCATTTATAGATAATAGTTTAAAATTACTAAAATTAGACGTAAAGGGGACTCAACGAACATAATCTAATAAAAGAACTCTACTAACGAGCAAACTGAATTAATAATAAAAAGGGACTCTACTGACAAGCAAGTTAAAATAATATATAGAAAGAGACTCTAACGACAAACAAGCAAAATCATTATAAAAAGGGTCTCTACTAACGAGCAAACTGAAATAATAACTAGTTGGTTTGGTATTTAGCCTTGAGGCAAGTTACATGAACTTTCCGAAATGTGTAAGTAATCGACTTAATAAAAAAACTAGCTGTAAGTGGAATTCTGTCTTGAGGCAATTATGGCATCGTGCCTTAAGGCAAATTGCTGGAACTTCCCGTACCGTAACGAAATGTTCGTGGAATACTGAATGTTTTCAAATAGATTATTCTAAATATTGTAACATTGTCTAATATTTATAAGAATTATATAAACTGTATTGCAGAGTTGAAATTATTTGTAAAGTATATTAGAACTATAGTCAGAATTAAAAATGAAATCTGAAATATTTTCGATATAAAAAACTAAAAAAAAAAAAAAAAAAAATGGAACAAAATTTTTTTTTTCCAAAATCAATTATTTTGTTAAGACAAGCAGAAAGTTCTTTGAATCAATTAAATCGGACGCTTAGTTCTCTCAAAAACTGCCATTTTTTGTACATTTAGCTCTGTACCTCCGAAATGGCTGGGCCTGTCTTTGCGAAAAACTAATAACCCCTTCTCCCAATCATTACTAATTGAATGTTTTTTAGATCATTCAAATCGGATGCTCCGTTCACTCAAAAACTCGAATTCTATTTTCTGCACTCTTTGCTCCGTATCTCCGAAACGGCTGGACCTGCCTTCGCCAAAAACTAATCACCTCTTTTCTCTATCAATAGGAATCGAATGTTTTTTAAACCATTCAAATCGGTTGATCCGTACGCCCGAAAACGTGGACGAAAATTTGTATCCATACATACATACACACACACACACACATCCATTTTTTCTGAAGTATGCCAAAACGTTCAGAAACCTTCAAAACGTCGAGAAATGTAAAAATTTTCAATTCCGATTTTCGGCCCATTACAATAACTTACCCTACGGGAAGTTAAAAAAGTGTAAATAATATACTTCATTAATCCTACTCCAAAAAAAAAAACGATAATAATTTTAGCAAACTTTGACAAATTTTTAAAATTAAACTACTTGTCGTTAGGCCGTAATATTACAGTAAGTTCTATAAGACCATGATGTATATCGCCAAAAAAAAAATCCATGAAAATCGGCTTAAATTTTTTTTTCAACAGTTAATTACAAGAAAACGGCTCGGTAGATTTTCACCTAAAATTAATCAGTACCATTCCCAACTAATATCTTTCGAACAGTTTTTGATATTTTAAAATCGGTTCGGTAGGATGAGCTTAAATGTCGACGAAAATTTAACACTTTTTTTCAAATTACAAAGAAACGGCTTGGCAGATCGTTGCACAAAACTGACAAACGATAGTCCTCACCGAAATACATCAAATGGCTTTTAAATTTCTAAAATCGGTTCAGGCGTTTTTGAGAAAACGTCGATCAAAAGTCTAATTTTGACAAATGCCAAAAAGACCATACTGATTTTTGCAAACTTTGACGAATTTTTAAAGCTGAACCAGTTGTCGTAGGGCCGTAATATTTTAGTATGATCTAGAAGACTATGGTATCTATCGTCAAAAAAATAATCATAAAAATCGTCGAAATTTTTTTTTTAAAAACTTTATTACAAGAAAACGGCCCGGCCGATCTCTACCAAAAACTAATCAGCACGATTCCCAACCAATATCTTTCGAACGGTTTTTGAATTTTCAAAATCGATTCATAACTGCGGGCTAAAACGTGGACGAAAGAGTTTTCACTTCTCTGCTATTTACGAAGAAACGGTTTGGCCGATCGTCGCACAAAACTGACAAACAATAGTTCTCGTCGAGATACATCGAATGGCTTTTAAATTTTTGAAATCGGTCCAGCCGTTTTCGAGAAAACGTCGATTTACGGCAAAAAATCTGTTCACATTCACACACACACACACACGCACACACATACACACATACTTTTTCCAAATTTGGTCTCATTCGATTCAGAATGGCTTGAAACGTCGAGAAAACATAAAATTAGCGAATCGGATTTTTTGATGAAAACATAAACTTCTCCTCCGGGAAGTTAAAAATCTAGGTTTAATTATTTCGTCAGTAGAATCCTCTTTTATTGTTCAAAATTTGTTAAAATTTTCTTGTCAGTAGAGACCTTTTTAATTTTAAATATCTAGTTTTGATTTGCTCGTCAGTAGAGTTGGATAAAAATGTTTTTAATTTGAATTTCGCGCTACTATTTGTATGGCTTCTCCCACTACCGGGCAAAGCGTCCATCTTGCGCATAGGTTTCGACTATGCTTTGTACAAAATATATGCTCTCTTGTATACAAACAACCTAACCTATAACAACGTGTATTCTGAGTGATTTAAATGATTCTAATTATATATTAAATAAAGATATTCTACTGTTCATCGTGTTTAACTTTTGTACCAAGAGTCCTTTTTAAAACTGAAAATCTAGTTTACATTTGCTTGTCTGTAGAGTACTTTATAATATTTAAAATCTAATGCAAATTTTCTAATCAGTAGCGTCTCTTTTTAATATTCAAAATCTGTTAAAATTTGCTTGTCAGTAGAGTCTCTATTTAACATTCAAAATCTATTTCCTAGTCAGTAGAGTTTCTTTTTAATATTCAAAATCTAGATTTGATTTGCTTGTCAGTAGAGTCCTTTTTAGTTTTTTGCTGGATTTTTGCTGGACTGTAGTCAATTTTAATTTTTTGAATAATTTAAATTTGCTCATCAGTAAAGTACAATTTGATATTAAAAATCTAGTTTTGATTTGCTCATCAGTAGAGTTCTTATTAGTAAATAAAATTCAGTTTAAATTTGCTCGTCAGTATAGTCCCTCTTTATTTTTAAACTTTGCTTCAAATTTGCATATTAATAGTTTTTTTTGGTCTGCAAAATCAATTATTAATATTGGTCAGTACATTCATTTTTTTCTTTTTAGAATCTGTTTCAAATTTGCTTGTCAGTAGAGTTTCTTTTAGTTTGTCGATGGTGAATAGAATTCTCATTATTTAAAATCTGGTCAAAATTTGATTGTCAGTAGAGTCCCTTTTTTCTTAATTAAAATTTGGTTTTAATTTGCTCGTCAGTACAGTTCTATTTTGGAAATCAGATAAACTATTATTCGGATTTTTATAAATCTTCCTGAAGTTTGTTAAGAAAATCTTCTAGGATTTTTTTATTTATAGAAATATAGTTAGATTGTAAAAATAAATGAAAAAATGACAAACCGCTTATCATTGATTGACATTGAAAATATTTGAGACATTGGTTTTGATTGAAAGGGATAACTAAAGTGGAAATTGAGAATCAATTTATTTAAAACAGTTCCACATTTAACATCACTCATATTGGTGTAAATAGTAATTCGGAAACCAATAATGATTATTTTTAACTGAACGGTATAAATATTAGTATAGGATATTACAAAAACGTTGCGTAGATGTATGTACAGGACAACGTCTGTCAGGTCATCTAGTATATATATATATATATATATATATATATATATATATATATATATATCTTGATAGTTTTTTCGACGTTGAAACATATTTCAAACTTGCAGTCGAGTCTGGATGCTCGGTATGGGCGTGTTTCTCGCTTTACAATTATGCATTTCATAACTTTTAGTCAAATTAGTTTTCAAATCTTTTAGTTATTCATAATTTTTTCTAAAAAAATGTTTTTCTCTAATATGTTATTAAGTTTAATTTTTTAAAATAAATTTTTGTTGAGTGTTTTTGTCCTGTGGTGTGTATAATGTTTCTCTATGCTATAATTAATCTATATTGTTGTTTATATTAGTTAATAAAATTTTCAAATTGTTGTAGTTGCTGAATGATGACACGCATCTTGTGTCGAAACGTATAAATATAAGTTTTTATACTTTATACCTTTTTTATTTCGACGAATGGGCTGCTAGTTACTTTGAAATATTATATATATATATATATATATATATATATATATATATATATATATATATATATAGCAAGAAGTTAAAAAGGCTAGAAAATAAATACAATTGACAAGCAAAGTACAAATACTTAAAAACTACAAAGGTCAAAGTCGTGGACAAAATATGACAAAAAAGGAAAAAAAATTGAAAGATGTATAAAAGTTTTTAAATCATAATGATGAATGGTTAAGATAAATTGCATCCTTGAAGTTTGAAATAAAGACTACTGTGTAAAGTAAAATGAATTTATGAAGAAAAATGTATGAACTGAGTAGACTGAAACTAAGAGAAATGCATATGATCAACTACTTTTGCTAGAAAAACTACAGGACTTTGAAGAAAGTGTCGTAGTGCAAAACGCGTGGAAAAAGTTTGAGCAATAGCAAGTTTAAAAAAACGAAAACCATAAGAGATTCCACCTTATTTCACATGTGCTTTCGAATAAAGCACAAATAGTTTGTAGGTTAAAAATATATAAACAATAAAAAAACACCTGCATATGAAAATATTATCACAAAATAATATTTCATATTCAATAATATTTTGATTGCGTGCACCATAAATAAACTTGATATAATTAAAGTCCACAAAGAACAAATAATTGAAACAAAGTTTAGGCGCAAACTACAAAAGTACATAACAGGCAACAAGTTCAGAACTATTACTGAACCGCTGCGATACAGTTGTCCTCTACCTCATTAACATTATTTTGTTATCCTAGATTTCCAAAAGTTCCTGCTCTGATGGGCAAAGTAGTAGAAACAATTTCCCTAATAGTGAATTTGAGTAAAATGCAAATGCAAACTATGTTCTATACTGAAAATTACGATAATGGTCTATTTACTAAACTAGTGGGGTGGTGCATGGCATCGTGCTTTAAGGCAAACTGCTGGAACTTCTCGTACCGTAATTAAAAATCTTGGTACTGAATCCAAAAAAACTTTCACAAAATGTGTACACATTATTAAAATCTTTATAATTTATATATTATAAATCTGATAATTCAATAAACATTATTATTATTAACTTAACTTATTTTTATTGAGAGTCCATAACCGATGGACTTGCCTTCCCAAAAATTCAATCAGTTGTTCATCATGTCAATACAAGTAAAATGTTTTTTGAGTTATTAAAATTTTTGAGTTACCGTTTTTGGCACTTTATGCCCCGTATTTTCGGAACGGCTGGACCTACCTTCGCCAAAAACTAATCAGCACGTCTCCTTATCAATATGATTCGAATGTATTATGAAAAATTCAAATCGGTCGATCGGTGTTCCCGAAATCGTCGAAGAAAAATCCTTTGAAACGTAAGGATATACAAAAATTTTCATTTTTGGTTTTTTGCGATTACTATCCTTTCCTAATCCTTATTAACAAATGTACAAACACAAACAGAATAGAAGAATCACAATTTGTCAACTGACACAAAAATAACACTGACGTTTCTTACTAACCAATATCAAACATTTGACTTGAGAATACTTTTTCATCGGCTCACTAACGCCAAATTTGCGACTACAATAGGACCCCTAACTAATCCTTCTGAACGCGTCTTTATCAAAACATACTCTATGCTCAAAATGTCAACTTGAATTCCGAACGACTATAACCGTGTAAAGTGATAATATTTTCTAGAACAAATGCAAGTGTAGTTAGATTCATTATATTATTTAAGATATTTGAAAAAAAATATATTATTAAATAGTTCTAATCCATATTTTTTGAATATACGCAGTGAAAATATCTGAAGGAACAATTATGAATGATCAGAAAATTAAAATTGAGCCACCAGAATATTCAATGGAAGACATTAAACTTGAAAATGAATTTGATGATCTTACAGGTATTGTTAAGACTGAATCATGTTTAGAAGATGATAAAACTTGTCTGGAAAGATTTATGAACTCCGCAGTAATTATTGAAGAAGAAGTCAAACATGAGTTAATCGATACATCTGCTTATGCATGTGACATAAGTAATAGATCATTTGAAAAATCGCACACGTTTGTCCACATACCTAGAAATGGCAAAAAAGGCAACATTAAATACAATGTATGTGATAAGACATTTCAATATTCATTACGATTGCAACATCACATGATTACTCATAACACAGAACGCCCTATCGAATGCCAAATCTGTCATAAGCCGTTCAATGAAAAAAGCACTTTGGCAAAACATATGCGCATTCATACAGGAGAACGCTCTTTCAAATGTAAGATATGCAATCAGACATTCACACAAAAAGCTAATATGAAATTACACATGATCACTCATACCAAAGAGCATTGTTTCAAATGCGATATATGCAATCAGACATTCGCACAAAAATGTTATTTAAGAAGGCACATGATCGCTCATACCAAAGAGCGTCCTTACAAATGTGAAATATGCAATCAGACATGCAAACGAAAATATAATTTGAAAAGCCACATGTTCACTCACACCAAGGAGCGTCGTTTCAAATGTGAAATATGCTGTAAAACATTCTTACATTCGGGTGACTTAAATAGGCACATGTATATTCATACAGGAGAACGCCGTTTCAAATGTGATATATGCAATCAGACATTCAGACAAAAAGCTAATATGAAATCACACATGACCACTCACACCAAAGAGCGTCCTTTCAAATGTGATACATGCAATAAGGAATTTTCACAATCGAACAACTTGAAGAGACACAAGATGACTGTTCACAGTGGAAAACGTGATGAAGATCAATGAAATATTACCAAGCAGAAACTAACACTGCGTGTGAAATATCTATGAATTACTTATATTTTATTTGCATTGAAAATTTAATTACTGCTGTACAAATATTTAGTACCATGAATAAATTTATATAAATATATTTTTTATATTACAAGATTTACAGATATTTTTACAAATTTTATTAAATTGCATTATTCTTATTAAACAGTACTCAGTTGTAATATTTCAGACAAAATAAATTACAATTTTTGATCCATTAATGCCAATTTATACTGATCAATTAGTAGAATAGAGCAAAATTTTTTGTGGAAAATCCTAAACAGATTTCAACTGGTGGATTCAAATTGCTGGAACTTTTGAAATTTTGAAAATCCGAATTATTTTTGATATTCAAAAAAATAATTTTTATGGTACCTAAAAAAAAGTCAACTAAAAAAATTTTTTTTCAAAAACAATCGTTTCGTCAATACAAGCAGAAAGTTTTTTGAATCGTTCAAATCGCATGCTTATTTCTCTCAAAAACTGCCATTTTTTGCACATTTAGCTGCGTATCTCCAAAACGGCTGGACCTGCCTATGCCAAAGACTTATCACCACTTTTCCCCATCATTTCGAATTAAATGTTTTTTGGATCATTCAAATCAGATACTCGGTTTTCTCAAAAACTCGATTTCTATTTTGTGCACTCTTTGCTCCGCTTTAGCCAAAATTAAAATTAAAAATCGACTTATTTTCGATGTACAAAAAAAAATTAGAAAACAATAAATGTTGAAGTAAAAAAACTTTTTCCAAATGCGATTGTTTTGTCAATACAAGCAGAAAGTTTTTTGAATCATTCAAATCGAATGCTCCGTTCTCTCAAAAACTAGCATTTTTTGCACATTTAACTCTTTATCTCCAAAACGGCTCCACCTGTCTTTACCAAAAACTAAAGACCTCAAACTAATTTTTGTAATTCTCGACATTTTGAAGGTTTCTGAACACTTGGTCATACCTCAGAAAAAATGGATGTGCGTGTGTGTTTTGTGTGTCCGCATTTTTTCGTTCACGTTTCGGACGCACGGATCAACCGATTTGAATGGTTCAAAAAATATTCGATCTCTTAATAGGGAGATATGTGCTAATTAGTTTTTGGTAGAGGCAGGTGCAGCTGTTACGGAGATAAAAAACAAAGAGTGCAGAAAATAAAATTTTTTGATAAGATAAGAGTTTTTGAGAGAACGGAGTATCCGATTTGAATGATCTAAAAAACATTCAATTTGTAATTATTGGGAGAAGTGGTGATTAGTTTTCGGCAAAGGCAGGTGCAGCCATTTCGAAGATAGAGAGCTAAATTTACAAAAATAGCAGTTTTTGAGAGAACTAAGCGCCCGATTTGAATGATTCAAAGAACTTTCTGCTTGTTTTAACAAAATAATTGCTTTTAGAAAAAATGTGTTTCAATTTTTTTGTCACTTTTTTTTGTATATCAAAAATGATTCAGATTTTAATTTTAATTATGACTAAAGTTCTAATATACTTTGCAATTCAGTTAATATAATTCTTATAAATATTCTACAATGTTACAATACTTATAATAATCTATATGAAAACATTTAATATTTCTCGAATATTTCGTTACGTTGCGGGAAGTTCCAGCAAAAAAAGTACCATGACTAAAATCGACTTATTTTTTTTTTTCAACAGCTAATTACAATAAAACGGCTCGGTAGATTTTCACCTAAAACTAATCAGTATCATTCCCAGCTAATATTTTTCAAACAGTTTTTGATTTTTTAAAATCGATTCGGTAGTATATTGCTTAAATGCAGACGAAAAGTTTAACACTTTTTTTCAAATTTCAAAGGAACGACTCGGCCGCTTGTCGCACAAAACTGAGAAGCGATAATCCTCATCGAGATACATCATATGGCTTTTAAATTTCTAAAATCGGTTCAGGCGTTTTTGAGTAAATGTCGATGAATGGTCTAATTTTGACAAATGCGAATAAACGATACTAATTTTTGCAAACTTTGACGAATTTTTAAAGCTAAACGAGTTGTCGTAAGGCCGTAATATTTAAGTATGATCTGGAAGACTATTGTATCTTTCGTCAAAAAAATAATAAAAAAACGCCGAAAAAAATTTTTTAACACTTTATTACAAGAAAACGGCCCGGCCGATCTCTACCAAAAACTAATCAGCACGATTCCCAACCAATATATTTCGAACGGTTTTTTAATTTTCATAATCGATTCAGAATTTCGGGCTAAAACGTGGACAATTTTTTTTCATTTTTATGCGATTTAACGGCTTGGCTGATCGTCGCGTAAATTTGATAAACGCTAGTCCTCATCGAAATACATCAAATGGCTTTTAAATTTTTGAAATCAGTCCAGCCGTTTTTGAGAAAAGGTCGATTTACCGCAAAAAATCTGTTCACATACACATACTTTTCCAAATTTATTCTCATTCGTTTCAAAATGTCTTGAAACGTCGAGAAAACATAGAATTAGCGAATCAAGTTTTTTGATGACATAAACTTCTCCTCCGGAAAGTTAACTAAATTTTAATTTAATAAGTGAATGATTGGAACCAACAAATTTGACGTTTTTAAAGTCAAATAATGGGTAGTTCAAATTCCAAACACTAGATGCACCAGGGTCTGTGATGTAATGTATACTCTTCTTTTATCTATGAATGTATACACATCCAATGTAGTTTAATATTACACAGAAACAATTACTCTATGAATAGTTGGAACAAAAGCGAGACGAAACTTTGTTTCGGTATCTTTCTTCAGGGCCTTTTCACTTAGAACAAAATCCTCGTTCAGAAGGAATACTTAGGGGTCCATTTGTAGTCGCAGATTTGGCGCTAGTGAGCCGATGAAAAAGTATTTTCAAATGTTTTATGTTGGTTACTAGAAACGTCAGTGTTATTTTTGTGTAAGTTTACAAAATGGCGATTCTTGTTTGTTCTCTTCTTGTGGTTGTATATTTGTTAATAAAGATTTCATCAGGAATTGCTCTCAAATGCTTAGCCCTTTGACAATATGAATAGAACAGCTTCAAACTCATATGGAGGACATAATTACTACATTACTACGTAGTGCATTGACATATTAGTCTAATCATTAGTCTAATCACTTTAAGGAAAGAGGTCAGTTCTAAGAAATTGTGTAAGAAATCAGTATGCGCTTCTACAATAAAGACATAATACACAAATAAAAAGCTGTTCCAGCTGTTTAAAATTGGATTACCACTTCACACGGATCTGAATATACTTGGGAGAAAATGAATTGCTTAAGAATGTCAAGTTTTGCACGGGATGATTATTAGTTAACGAGAGTTAAGAATGACAGACGATGTAATGAACTTAACACTATATGCATTATTCACTAAATTTCAATAAATATATCAATAAGTAGAAAAAAGTGTAGAAGTTATTCCAGTAGATTAGATGTGATATCTATTATATATAAACCAACAGTGTATTTGTTGATTTATATTTCGATTTGATTGTATATTTATTATAATATAATATTATCTAGTATATTTTTGTTACCATTGTATTAGTACAAAACATAATACGATTGTAATACCAAATTTAGTTTCAAGTACCCGTGTACTAAAATTCATTAATTTTTATTTCAAATTTTGCGCCATTATTTTGAATGCCAAAGGCAGCGCCATCACGTCGAGCGGAGGACCCTTTAAGTATTCCTTCTGAACGTAAAAATCGGGAGAGAGAAACGTCTATATGAACACGGGGTATTCTAGTATTGTCTAGGTCTTTCTTCGTAGTCTGCGGACTTTCCTAATTCGATCAATTGCATTCGATCACAACAAGTGACGTTTAACGAATGAAATCACAGTTATAATCGCCTTTCATTCGGCATGTCCATTGTTCTCGTTTATTATAGTTGACTTGTACGAAGTTAGAATTTGTGGACGATATTCGTGCTGATTGATTTGAACGCCCGCTAAAGTCTGTCTGTCAGCGCTCCGATTCAATTATCGCAACTATATAGTAAGAAATAGGCCGTTAAATGTTAAACGAGGCGCAGCCGAGGCACAAGTTTATTAATAAATTTATACGGTAATTACAAGCAGAGCGATTCGTTTATGTCTTTATGGTTTAGTTTCAAACATAACTTTATCATTTTGTAATATTGGCATTACTTTTGTTAGATGATTTCTCTCTAAAATAAACAGGCGTAGCTTTGTAAAACTACGAAATTTGAAAAATTAATTTAAAAACTCTGTTTAGTTTATATTGTTCCGAATATAAAGTACCGGTTTATTTTTAACCCTTTCAATACAAAATTGGTGGCTTCTGCCAACCTGTGTGTACGAGTCTCGCCTAATAGGCGACATTTGTGTGTCGAACATTGCATCAATATTCATCACTAGGGTTTATACAAAAACCGACATTTCAGAAAACCGGTTTTCGCATTTTAATTCTACTAAAAAACCGGTTTTAACCGGTTTTCGAATTTTATATAGAAAATAAATTTTTGCTCGAATATTCTGTAATTTATCCGCAAGTTTAGTGCGATTTAATGCAGTATTTGACTGAATTTATTTATTGCTCAATTTTATGGATAGTAAACAAAATTATTTTAATTTTAATTAGTAGAACAAAAAATTAATAGTTTATCTGGATTAAATAACTTTGAAAATAATTACTCATTCATGCATCATTTTCACACACAAAAATGAAAATATTTTTATGATAGTGAAAAGAAAGTTTTCGAATAAATGAAAATAATACATTTTTAAATAAAAAACATTCACTGAATTAAACAAAAAATAAAAAAATATTAGATAGGTACATTTTGATACAATACTTGTTAATATCAATTTTAGTTTTAAAAACAATTAAGCTAAACTCGGGTATTGCCTATTCCGAGCAAATTTAATTAATTAATATTAAACATTCTAAATGTTTGGTTTTATAAAATATGATTTCAAAAAACGTCTATCGAATTGCTACTTAGACGTGTAATTTGTTTACTCACAAAATAAATTTTCCTTAAATAGAAAATACTCTCATACTTGCGACCAAATTATGCTTAATTGTTTTTAAAGCCTGATATAATAATTCTAAGTTTTTTGTTCTTTATTTTATTGCTTCTAGGGTTTAAAACTCATTTTTTTTTTAAGTTTGAGTAGAGGAAGTTACTTCTTCAAGAAGAAGTCACACTGATATAAATTAATATATACACTGGTATAAAAATCATGATTTCACAAATCAAAACGACTTCATCTATCTTTTATATGTGGCTATATTTGTCATTTTCCATTTGCATAGTGAAAACCGACTTTTTTCACTAAAAAAACGGTTTTCGAATTCCATAATTTTCGCCAAAAAGCCGGTTTTTAAAACCGGTTTTTGAAAATCGACAAACCCTATCCATCACTATGTATTGAATTATTGAGAATTCTAATTTGTTATTGCAGTACTTAGTTCTTCAAAAATGAAATTTCTAAAATATTTTTTATTTATAACACAGGCCCACAAAAAAAGTTGTCTGTATTGGGCGTTCAACATATGTTTTCCAATGTAGTTTTCATTTCTGAATACGAATATGAAGTCAAAATTGGGGAACAAACTATATAAATAGAAACATTATTATAAAAACGACAAAATCTCCAATCCAGACATTCTTTTTTATTATAATTAAAATCGTATAATTTCTGTCGTTTCTTGGCCCCTTTCACCTTAAACGACTGTAATGCAAAATGCTTCTTACAATCATTTACCCCTATACCCACAAACTTACAAAAATCTACGAACATGCTTTTGCATCCCGTGCATTGTATTTTAAATTCCTATATTTTTTTTCGTTCTCCTAGATCTTCTTATTTTGCTCCTCATAACATCGCCATGAAATCGTCAACGTCATCGTCAATATCGTCATAGCATCAACAGATACTATCAATAGTAAATGAATTCAAAACAGTTTCCTTTTTATATCACAATCGAGTCCAATAGAGATTTTTCTACTCCAACTCTACGTGGTGCTTCCTCTTGTTCATTCTTTAACGACACGAAAATCTTCAGAAAATTATTCACCAACTTGACTGACCACCCAAATGATACATTGACGTCTGATGCAATTTTTTGACCCTTTTCTTACCTTATCTTGCGCAGTTCTGCTTTAAGATTTCATTTACCTCTTGATGAACCTCAGTTTGCCTAACCTCAACATTGTCCTCACGTTTTATGTTGCTGGCCTAAAATGCAAGTCGACCGCATTAATTTTACTATGTTTTCAATGTCCTTCCTCTCTGTAGCAAAGAGAGTTGGTTTTTGAAATATAAACACCAGTTGAATTAGGCTCACTGCCCACTCAAATATCCTTGCAAGAAAGCTGCTAGAACAAACACACCTCAGGAAATTAAAAAAAAAAAATCCTTATGACTTGTTTTAGATTTAATAAGAACAAACTTTATTTTCCTTTCCTCTCTTTTAATTGACAATCGATATCTAAACACTGTGAAGAACTACATCAATGGGAGCAGTCCTTAGTTCTATTCTTTCGTTCTTTATTCTTTATCATACTCGATTAATTTTACATCCAACTAGTTGTACCCGTTCACGCTTTATTGCCGTGATTTAGTTTAAATTAAAAGCTGAATTTTAATTGTTTTCGCAATTTTCCTACTCAACAATTTGTCTACAAATTTACCTATAAACTTGTTAATCAATCTACCATTTTACCGACTTACCAATTTACCTGTCAACCTATTTACCTATCAACCTGTTTCACATGTCTACCAATAAATCTGTCAACCTGTTTATTTGTCTACATATTCGTCTATCTACCAGTTCTTCTCTCTACCATTTTACATGTCCTTCAATTTACCTATCCACCAGTTTACCTTTATAAATTCTCTAATTCACCTTATTTATCTACGTATTAAAAAAAATAAAAGCTCAAATTGATTCTACGCTTTTCTTAGAAAACGTTTGTATGTGAAAAAGAAAAGAGCCGTTTTTAGGGTTTTCCAGACTATTATTCGATATTTTCTCGCCGTAAGAACCATCCTTGGACATCAACGAACATTCTAAGAAAAGAATTGGCCAAATAGGTCCAGGCGTTTTGAGTTTTGCGCTAACCAACATATTTTGCGATTCATTTTTATATATAAGATGTAGATAGATGATCAAATAAATATAATTTAAAAACAAAACATCACTTGAATCATTTTCTTGTTGAATGCTTTCACACATGCTAATAACAATGAAGTATTTTATTTGCTTTTCTGATTGCACCAAAAGTCAATTGGAACTATCTGCGCCTCCTGTTAATACTGGTATCTCTGCTACTTAGTTTATAACTAATTGTGACAGACATAATAATGTAAAACTGAAGTAATTTCCACGGGGACAAGAGTCGAGAGAAAAGCGGAGGTAGCTGATATTATTATTAAGTCCGATATAACCATGGCGATACATATAAGCCTGACATGCATAAAAGCATTTCCTTCGCTTTATAAAAAGACACACCAACATAAGACTGATATTACTCAAACTCCATTCCAACATTAAAGACATTCAAACACAAAAAATAAACTCACTTCAAGGTTATATATGCTTACTGTAAAATTACCTTCCAGCTGACAGACCTCTAAGCCTATACCCTTTTCCGTGCGACACGTAAAGGCACGAGAGACTACAATAAAGGAAAAACGTAAAAATATTTTCTTGTCAAAACATAGCGTGCAAACGATATGCAAAGTGTATATTTTCTTATTTGTATGATTGAGTTGCTTATTTTGTAGGCACAATAAAACATAAAAACACCTATAGAGTATTCTTATTCACTTTAATAAATTTGTTTTGAGGTGTACTGTGGCGTAACTATAGGGTGGCGTGGATGGCAAATTGCCACGGGCCCCCGGCCTAAAGGTAATAAAAACAAACACGTGAAGAACTCTTTTCTTAATATCTGTAGCGTGTTTTCGCGGGGCCCCGCATCAAAATTTGTTTGGGAGCCCCCTTAAGAAAATTTTTATCACAAATTATAAAAATACATAAAATTAGAAGGATAGCTATTTATCATTCTAATTATTTTTCTATCTCATTTTTTATAATGTTCCGAGCTTTTCATAAATGATCTAGATAATCAAATCTTAGACAATCAAAGAAAATCTTTTTTAAGTATTTTGCAGCAGAAATTAATTCTTTTAAAGCATTATGGCTCAAAGATAATAATAGATTTCAGATATCTGGATACGCCTTTATATCAAAGAATAGAGAAGATGGTTATGGTGGAGTTGGAATACTCATCCACCGAAGATACCAATTTCAGACGTTAAATTTAAACAGTTCCATTACCAATAAAATTCAGATTTGTAGAATTAAGCTGGCCATACATAACATAACACTTAATATTGTGGCGATTTATGTGCCCCCCCCGGTCACAAGACAGGTACGGAATATTGGGTGTCGCTATTCCAGGAACTAAATCAACCGTTAATACTAGCAGGGGACTGTAATGCTCACCACATAAGTTTTGGAGGGTTAAAAAACAATAATGCAGGCATAAATCTTAGTGAAGCCATAAACTCAGAGGGTTTATGTCTTATGAATGACGGAGCACCGATAAGAAGGCACGATAGGAATCCTTCCGCGGTAGACTTAACAATATGCAGTCCATCAGTGATGATTAGGGCTGAATGGAGTGTATTAAATGAAACTCTAGGGTCTGATCATTTAGCAATTATTAGTATTAATTTAAAATAGGCAACGAGAATAGGTTTAAATACGATCATAGTCCAGTAAACAGATATCGGTGGAAAATTAAAGATGCAGATTGGTCAGGTTATGCGCAAACTGTAGACAGAATGTTGTCGAATACTAATCTCAACTCCAATCCAATGATTTCCTATTCCAAGTTTATTGAATGCATTAATAATGCAGCACTAATGAATATTCCAAAAACAAATCCGTATTTGGGTACGAAATATAGAAATAAATCAAATCCTTGGTGGGATGAGGAGTGCAACAAAGTGAAGAAAATAAAATCGGAAGCAATTAAGAAATACAAAGAAATACCAAACATAGACATTATATAAAATACAAGCGAGCGGTAGCTAAGTGTCGATTTGTATTTAAAAAAAAAAATACGATAAATGGACAGAGTTTTGTAACTCCTTCCCTAGAAACATGTCTTCACAACAAATCTGGCACCATATAAAGGTTATGAAAAATGGAGCCACTCGAACCAATGCATTTCCTAACAACTAAGCTGATCAGTTTCTTAACTCACTTACTCCGGATACGGTAATTAATGACGTCAACATACAGGACATGGAAAAAAATGATGAATTAGAAGGTCCCTTTACCATTGATGAATTACATTTGGCACTAAAAAGAAATAGTAATACTGCGCCGGGTAATGACAATATACATTACCCATGCTAAGTAACCTATCAGATATGGGGAAAAAAATTCTACTGAAGGTCTTCAACGACATCTGGACTAAAGAGATTGCTGTAAAAGACTGGAGGACATATATCACAATTCCAGTCCTAAAGCCTAATAAGGATGCAACAAAAATAGAATCATATCGGCCGATTTCTCTAGCGTCATGTGTGTCCAAAACATTCGAACGCTTAATGAAAAGAAGAATCGAGTAGTGGCTCGAGAATAAAAGAAATTGCCAAGTTATATGCAAGGTTTCAGAAATAAAAGAGGCACGTATGATGTTCTAACTAGTTTTGTCTATGAAATTCACAACAACCTGGCAAAGAAAAATTGTATATTGACTATCAACTTGGATCTGGAGAACGCATACAACAGGGTTCAAATACCGATTTTAATAAACATTCTATATGAATTAAAACTCCCTAAGAGATTTATTGTTCACATTTATCACTTATTAAAAGATCGAAAATTAGTCCTCAGAAATTAAGTAAAGATATACCGCATTATGGGCCACGGTATATGTCGGAAGGCTTACCTCAGGGTTCTGTCCTTAGTCCCTTGTTGTTCAACGTATATACGGCACCCTTCAAAATGAGATTGGCCAGGACGTTCGGATCATGCAATATGCAGATGATCTAATATTATCACATAGTGGAGTGTCATTAAATGATGTGATCAAAAAAAATGAATCAGACCATGACGTCATTTGGAAAAGGGACCACATCACTGGGATTTTCAATTTCGGAGAATAAAAGTGCAGTATCCTTTTTCACCAGACAAGGAATTCTATTGCGATGGAGTCAATAAATTAGGTAGATACACATTAAAAATACAAACTTCCACAAAATGTCTGGGTTTGAGTATAGATAACAAATTACGATGGGGTCCACATTTGGAAAATCTGTCAAGAAAATGTGAAGACGCATCAAATATCTTGAGAGTATTAATCACATGATGTATGGCGCTGACGTAAAGGTTGCAATCAGGATATATAAACAGCTTATATTATCTAACACTCGATTATGGCTGCTTCATTTATGGGGATGCAAGTAAAAATCTACTGCGCAAACTGGATACCCTGCAAAATAAAGCTATAAGGTATTGCCTGGGAGTTTTGCGTTCAACGCCCATTAACGCCTTACATGTGGAAGCACACATAATGCCTCTGCATTTGAGGAGGAAACTGTTAGCAACAAAATTCGTTATTGGCAGAATAAGGTCCAACAACGTAGAGGTGATACAAAATTAGTAGTGCTAACAACCGTCAGAACAGACAATATTGGCAAAATAAGAAAAACCTATACTTATGTTGGTGTTTTTAGAAACAGAATACAAATGCAAGCCATTAGAAGAACAAAACAAAGCAACAAAATTCTACTTCGACTATGAAATCACGACTACAAACCTTCAAAATATCATACAGACGGAATTTTGTAATACATATAGCAGTCCAATTGATTGGGGGTATAGATTAGAAATTGAAGATAAAATTAAAAACACGTTTCCGGACTGGTGCATGTCAGATTGAATTTTACGGTTTATTAAAATTGCATGAAAAGCTTACAAAGTATACAGATAATTAAATAATTGCTTACAAAAAACCATACATAATCGAGACTCTAATGTGCGTTCGTGGAATCAAAAAAATGTCTTACATTTCAATCAAGATATAGAAGCGAATATGGAATCGACAGTAAACTATCAGAAATCCCAAACTACGAAAGACCGTTATTGGATCCAGCAAATACAGCAAGATACCTCGCGAAGAAGGTCGGACCAATATGTTTACATCGGAAAAGGTCTTGCTGCGTTCAACTTCATCAGTTTCTGACTAAAGACAGGAAGTAATATCATATCTATAGTAATAGTGCATCTACAAGCTTCACTCAACCACATTCTGATGTCAACAAACCTCCTAATTCATGGCAAGTAGTCAATTTCAAAAAAAAAAACTTCATTTGAACCATTAGGAATAGATGTCAAAATTCAAAACAGATTTTCGGCCCTTTCAACAATAGAAACAGCTAATGATGACAACTCAGTTAAACCGGCTCCAGTCAGTAAGCCCCTCCAATATTTATTTACGGAGTTGACGATATTAATGATATGTCTAATCAATTAATGAAATAATTCCGCACGATCAATATTTCCTGAGAAGTTTAGCTAACAATACATTTAAAATTCTATGTAATCTGTCGACCATTTTCGAACTTTATCCAGACATCTAAAAGAAACTAATGCCGTATATCATACATATCAATTAAAAGAAGAGAAGGCTTATAGGGTTGTTCTTAGAAATGTACACTTTTCAACAAGCACAGATGCAATTAATTAGAACTATTAAACACAGGGTCATGTCGTACGTAATATCCTAAATATTAGACATAGAATAACAAAAGAACCTCTTAATATGTTTTTTGTTGATCTGGAACCAAATAGAAATAACAAAATATTTATAACATTTATAAATTATTCAACTGCATAATACGCGTCGAACCACCGAGAAAGTCTAATAACATTATACACATGCACTCGCTGTCAACTCTTTAATCACACACAAAAAACAAAAAATACTGCAATAGAGCATTTGCTTGCCTGAATGCTGTGATAATCATAATACAATTTTAAAGAATCGTCTTGGCCGATGGTCATCGCAAATCTAATCGCGGCCTCTCCTTAGCAAATTTATTTAAAAAGAAATTTAGAAACGGTCCGGCCGGTCTTTACCAGAAACTAATGAGAAAGAATGAAAGATATTGGTTGGGAATAATATATTTCGAACTGTTTTTCGGCTCACACGTACTCAAGCAAATTTGGTTTATTTATTTATTTATTTATTCATTCATTCATAAGCAAGCCGTAATCAATAAGAGATATTATTTCAGGCTCTTGTGAAGCTTATTCATAATTAGTATTAAACGGATAGTAATTTTATAATAATCATAATAGCTGCACGAATTTCGCCTCTGAAAAAAAGCATTCGAACATTAAATACAATGTTCATCATCAAGTCATCATATTAGTCTATTTGACCACCAGTTAAGCTCAAAATTTTTGCACAAGGTTGAAAGTTACTCATTTCATTTGGTTCTCTTTTGGAAAGTTACTTGGCTTGAAGCACCTTACCCCATGCATACACTAGTTAAGTTTTTTTTTCTAGATCTCCGCGAATTGCTGGACCTGCATTACTAAAGTTAATTCATCATTCTCATCATCTCATACAAGTAAAATGTTTTTTGAATTATTCGGAAATCGGTCTCTGCAATTATTTCAAAAACTGAATAGCAATTTTTGCACTTGTTGTAAAGGCTGGACATGCCTTTGCCTAAAACTAATCACAACGTCTTATCATTGGGAATCGAACATAAATACATACACATACATGAATTTATTTTAAAGTATTCCAAAATGTTCAGAAGTTTTTAAAACGTGAATATATGCAAAAAATTCATTTTCGATTCTTTTGCAATTACTATAATTTTCCTTACACAATGTTAGAAATTCTATCTAAGTAATTTAAAAAAAATATATAAAAACACACACATGAATTTATTTTAAGGTATTTCAAAATGTTTAGAAGTTTCTGAAACGTGAATATATGTAAAAAATTTCATTTTCAATTCTTTTGCAATTACTGTGATTTTCCTTAGGCAATATTAGAAATTACATCTAAGTCTCTCTATTAAAAAGGGCGCCTGGTCACATAAGGCATAGGGCGACAGAAAGCTTAATCCGCAAATAACAATTAAAAAAAAAAGATGTTGAACCATATAAATCTAATACATGAAGTATTTTATTATAAAATATATATTGAACACCATTTTGTTGTAAATTCTGCATATTTATCCTGAAAATAAATTACGAGTAGTCATAAAAAATATTCTTATGCCGTAAAATACCGTAAAATATCAGCAGAGTTAAATCCATATATTTCAGGCTTTATAGAATGTCATATAAACATCTTATTAGTTAACAAATGCATATATAGATGTTTAACTTTCGAATATTGTGTCTAATATTTCTCGTAATTCCTGTAACATTTTCATTTAATGTTGATATATGTAGATATTAATTACATATAATACTTGCAGTATAAATATAAAATGAAATTAATCATATATTAGAAAAAATTAAACAGATGTATATTTAAATGTATTTAAAAAAAAGATTTTAAATAAAAAGAAATTAGACGAAAAAATCTCTGAAGTTTTAGCTCTTAATATTAACTTTTAGACGGTGCGCAATTCAATCAAAGTTTGTATGGAAAGAGCATGAAACAATTTTTGAAAATTTAAAAAAAATGTTTTAGGTATAACTTAGCGACAAATGAATGAGTTTTATTCATTCATTTGTTCGCTAAATTACATTTAAAAAACATTTTTAAAAATTTTTGAAAATTTTCCATGCTATTTCCATACAAAATTTTGATTGAATTGCGCTCTATCTAAACGTTAATATTAAGAGCTAAAACTTTCAGAGAATTGTTTTTTTATCTATTTGGAACCATTTGAGCCCCTGGGAGCAAGGAAATTCGAAAATGACATTTTAAGGACCACC
>NW_020539281.1:0-37353 GCF_003426905.1 Ctenocephalides felis
TATCTCTTTTATATTATTTTTTACAATTTTGTTTTTTCTTGTTCTAAATTTTACATGGTTTGCTGTTTCCTTTTGATCATTTCACTTTAAAGCACTGTGTTCGAGGCGTTTTTCGTGTATCGAGAATTTGTCCTTGATGCGTCCCCTCCCATTCCTATCAATACGCCTATTAAATATTCCAGTCGAGTCTGGATGCTCGGTATGGGCGTGTTTCTCGCTTTACAATTATGCATTTCATAACTTTTAGTCAAATTAGTTTTCAAATCTTTTAGTTATTCATAATTTTTTCTAAAAAAATGTTTTTCTTAATTGTTATTAAGTTTAATTTTTTAAAATAAATTTTTGTTGAGTGTTTTTGTCCTGTGGTGTGTATAATGTTTCTCTATGCTATAATTAATCTATATTGTTGTTTATATTAGTTAATAAAATTTCAAATTGTTGTAGTTGCTGAATGATGACACGCATCTTGTGTCGAAACGTATAAATAAAAGTTTTTATACTTTATACCTTTTTTATTTCGACGAATGGGCTGCTAGTTACTTTGAAATATTATATATATATATATATATATATATATATATATATATATATATATATATAGCAAGAAGTTAAAAAGGCTAGAAAATAAATACAATTGACAAGCAAAGTACAAATACTTAAAAACTACAAAGGTCAAAGTCGTGGACAAAATATGACAAAAAAGGAAAAAAAATTGAAAGATGTATAAAAGTTTTTAAATCATAATGATGAATGGTTAAGATAAATTGCATCCTTGAAGTTTGAAATAAAGACTACTGTGTAAAGTAAAATGAATTTATGAAGAAAAATGTATGAACTGAGTAGACTGAAACTAAGAGAAATGCATATGATCAACTACTTTTGCTAGAAAAACTACAGGACTTTGAAGAAAGTGTCGTAGTGCAAAACGCGTGGAAAAAGTTTGAGCAATAGCAAGTTTAAAAAAACGAAAACCATAAGAGATTCCACCTTATTTCACATGTGCTTTCGAATAAAGCACAAATAGTTTGTAGGTTAAAAATATATAAACAATAAAAAACACCTGCATATGAAAATATTATCACAAAATAATATTTCATATTCAATAATATTTTGATTGCGTGCACCATAAATAAACTTGATATAATTAAAGTCCACAAAGAACAAATAATTGAAACAAAGTTTAGGCGCAAACTACAAAAGTACATAACAGGCAACAAGTTCAGAACTATTACTGAACCGCTGCGATACAGTTGTCCTCTACCTCATTAACATTATTTTGTTATCCTAGATTTCCAAAAGTTCCTGCTCTGATGGGCAAAGTAGTAGAAACAATTTCCCTAATAGTGAATTTGAGTAAAATGCAAATGCAAACTATGTTCTATACTGAAAATTACGATAATGGTCTATTTACTAAACTAGTGGGGTGGTGCATGGCATCGTGCTTTAAGGCAAACTGCTGGAACTTCTCGTACCGTAATTAAAAATCTTGGTACTGAATCCAAAAAAACTTTCACAAAATGTGTACACATTATTAAAATCTTTATAATTTATATATTATAAATCTGATAATTCAATAAACATTATTATTATTAACTTAACTTATTTTTATTGAGAGTCCATAACCGATGGACTTGCCTTCCCAAAAATTCAATCAGTTGTTCATCATGTCAATACAAGTAAAATGTTTTTTGAGTTATTAAAATTTTTGAGTTACCGTTTTTGGCACTTTATGCCCCGTATTTTCGGAACGGCTGGACCTACCTTCGCCAAAAACTAATCAGCACGTCTCCTTATCAATATGATTCGAATGTATTATGAAAAATTCAAATCGGTCGATCGGTGTTCCCGAAATCGTCGAAGAAAAATCCTTTGAAACGTAAGGATATACAAAAATTTTCATTTTTGGTTTTTTGCGATTACTATCCTTTCCTAATCCTTATTAACAAATGTACAAACACAAACAGAATAGAAGAATCACAATTTGTCAACTGACACAAAAATAACACTGACGTTTCTTACTAACCAATATCAAACATTTGACTTGAGAATACTTTTTCATCGGCTCACTAACGCCAAATTTGCGACTACAATAGGACCCCTAACTAATCCTTCTGAACGCGTCTTTATCAAAACATACTCTATGCTCAAAATGTCAACTTGAATTCCGAACGACTATAACCGTGTAAAGTGATAATATTTTCTAGAACAAATGCAAGTGTAGTTAGATTCATTATATTATTTAAGATATTTGAAAAAAAATATATTATTAAATAGTTCTAATCCATATTTTTTGAATATACGCAGTGAAAATATCTGAAGGAACAATTATGAATGATCAGAAAATTAAAATTGAGCCACCAGAATATTCAATGGAAGACATTAAACTTGAAAATGAATTTGATGATCTTACAGGTATTGTTAAGACTGAATCATGTTTAGAAGATGATAAAACTTGTCTGGAAAGATTTATGAACTCCGCAGTAATTATTGAAGAAGAAGTCAAACATGAGTTAATCGATACATCTGCTTATGCATGTGACATAAGTAATAGATCATTTGAAAAATCGCACACGTTTGTCCACATACCTAGAAATGGCAAAAAAGGCAACATTAAATACAATGTATGTGATAAGACATTTCAATATTCATTACGATTGCAACATCACATGATTACTCATAACACAGAACGCCCTATCGAATGCCAAATCTGTCATAAGCCGTTCAATGAAAAAAGCACTTTGGCAAAACATATGCGCATTCATACAGGAGAACGCTCTTTCAAATGTAAGATATGCAATCAGACATTCACACAAAAAGCTAATATGAAATTACACATGATCACTCATACCAAAGAGCATTGTTTCAAATGC
This sequence comes from Ctenocephalides felis, assembly GCF_003426905.1. Taxonomy (NCBI): domain Eukaryota; kingdom Metazoa; phylum Arthropoda; class Insecta; order Siphonaptera; family Pulicidae; genus Ctenocephalides; species Ctenocephalides felis. The sequence continues at coordinate 2,871 of NW_020539281.1, forward strand.
GATATATGCAATCAGACATTCGCACAAAAATGTTATTTAAGAAGGCACATGATCGCTCATACCAAAGAGCGTCCTTACAAATGTGAAATATGCAATCAGACATGCAAACGAAAATATAATTTGAAAAGCCACATGTTCACTCACACCAAGGAGCGTCGTTTCAAATGTGAAATATGCTGTAAAACATTCTTACATTCGGGTGACTTAAATAGGCACATGTATATTCATACAGGAGAACGCCGTTTCAAATGTGATATATGCAATCAGACATTCAGACAAAAAGCTAATATGAAATCACACATGACCACTCACACCAAAGAGCGTCCTTTCAAATGTGATACATGCAATAAGGAATTTTCACAATCGAACAACTTGAAGAGACACAAGATGACTGTTCACAGTGGAAAACGTGATGAAGATCAATGAAATATTACCAAGCAGAAACTAACACTGCGTGTGAAATATCTATGAATTACTTATATTTTATTTGCATTGAAAATTTAATTACTGCTGTACAAATATTTAGTACCATGAATAAATTTATATAAATATATTTTTTATATTACAAGATTTACAGATATTTTTACAAATTTTATTAAATTGCATTATTCTTATTAAACAGTACTCAGTTGTAATATTTCAGACAAAATAAATTACAATTTTTGATCCATTAATGCCAATTTATACTGATCAATTAGTAGAATAGAGCAAAATTTTTTGTGGAAAATCCTAAACAGATTTCAACTGGTGGATTCAAATTGCTGGAACTTTTGAAATTTTGAAAATCCGAATTATTTTTGATATTCAAAAAAATAATTTTTATGGTACCTAAAAAAAAGTCAACTAAAAAAATTTTTTTTCAAAAACAATCGTTTCGTCAATACAAGCAGAAAGTTTTTTGAATCGTTCAAATCGCATGCTTATTTCTCTCAAAAACTGCCATTTTTTGCACATTTAGCTGCGTATCTCCAAAACGGCTGGACCTGCCTATGCCAAAGACTTATCACCACTTTTCCCCATCATTTCGAATTAAATGTTTTTTGGATCATTCAAATCAGATACTCGGTTTTCTCAAAAACTCGATTTCTATTTTGTGCACTCTTTGCTCCGCTTTAGCCAAAATTAAAATTAAAAATCGACTTATTTTCGATGTACAAAAAAAATTAGAAAACAATAAATGTTGAAGTAAAAAAACTTTTTCCAAATGCGATTGTTTTGTCAATACAAGCAGAAAGTTTTTTGAATCATTCAAATCGAATGCTCCGTTCTCTCAAAAACTAGCATTTTTTGCACATTTAACTCTTTATCTCCAAAACGGCTCCACCTGTCTTTACCAAAAACTAAAGACCTCAAACTAATTTTTGTAATTCTCGACATTTTGAAGGTTTCTGAACACTTGGTCATACCTCAGAAAAAATGGATGTGCGTGTGTGTTTTGTGTGTCCGCATTTTTTCGTTCACGTTTCGGACGCACGGATCAACCGATTTGAATGGTTCAAAAAATATTCGATCTCTTAATAGGGAGATATGTGCTAATTAGTTTTTGGTAGAGGCAGGTGCAGCTGTTACGGAGATAAAAAACAAAGAGTGCAGAAAATAAAATTTTTTGATAAGATAAGAGTTTTTGAGAGAACGGAGTATCCGATTTGAATGATCTAAAAAACATTCAATTTGTAATTATTGGGAGAAGTGGTGATTAGTTTTCGGCAAAGGCAGGTGCAGCCATTTCGAAGATAGAGAGCTAAATTTACAAAAATAGCAGTTTTTGAGAGAACTAAGCGCCCGATTTGAATGATTCAAAGAACTTTCTGCTTGTTTTAACAAAATAATTGCTTTTAGAAAAAATGTGTTTCAATTTTTTTGTCACTTTTTTTTGTATATCAAAAATGATTCAGATTTTAATTTTAATTATGACTAAAGTTCTAATATACTTTGCAATTCAGTTAATATAATTCTTATAAATATTCTACAATGTTACAATACTTATAATAATCTATATGAAAACATTTAATATTTCTCGAATATTTCGTTACGTTGCGGGAAGTTCCAGCAAAAAAAGTACCATGACTAAAATCGACTTATTTTTTTTTTCAACAGCTAATTACAATAAAACGGCTCGGTAGATTTTCACCTAAAACTAATCAGTATCATTCCCAGCTAATATTTTTCAAACAGTTTTTGATTTTTTAAAATCGATTCGGTAGTATATTGCTTAAATGCAGACGAAAAGTTTAACACTTTTTTTCAAATTTCAAAGGAACGACTCGGCCGCTTGTCGCACAAAACTGAGAAGCGATAATCCTCATCGAGATACATCATATGGCTTTTAAATTTCTAAAATCGGTTCAGGCGTTTTTGAGTAAATGTCGATGAATGGTCTAATTTTGACAAATGCGAATAAACGATACTAATTTTTGCAAACTTTGACGAATTTTTAAAGCTAAACGAGTTGTCGTAAGGCCGTAATATTTAAGTATGATCTGGAAGACTATTGTATCTTTCGTCAAAAAAATAATAAAAAAACGCCGAAAAAAATTTTTTAACACTTTATTACAAGAAAACGGCCCGGCCGATCTCTACCAAAAACTAATCAGCACGATTCCCAACCAATATATTTCGAACGGTTTTTTAATTTTCATAATCGATTCAGAATTTCGGGCTAAAACGTGGACAATTTTTTTTCATTTTTATGCGATTTAACGGCTTGGCTGATCGTCGCGTAAATTTGATAAACGCTAGTCCTCATCGAAATACATCAAATGGCTTTTAAATTTTTGAAATCAGTCCAGCCGTTTTTGAGAAAAGGTCGATTTACCGCAAAAAATCTGTTCACATACACATACTTTTCCAAATTTATTCTCATTCGTTTCAAAATGTCTTGAAACGTCGAGAAAACATAGAATTAGCGAATCAAGTTTTTTGATGACATAAACTTCTCCTCCGGAAAGTTAACTAAATTTTAATTTAATAAGTGAATGATTGGAACCAACAAATTTGACGTTTTTAAAGTCAAATAATGGGTAGTTCAAATTCCAAACACTAGATGCACCAGGGTCTGTGATGTAATGTATACTCTTCTTTTATCTATGAATGTATACACATCCAATGTAGTTTAATATTACACAGAAACAATTACTCTATGAATAGTTGGAACAAAAGCGAGACGAAACTTTGTTTCGGTATCTTTCTTCAGGGCCTTTTCACTTAGAACAAAATCCTCGTTCAGAAGGAATACTTAGGGGTCCATTTGTAGTCGCAGATTTGGCGCTAGTGAGCCGATGAAAAAGTATTTTCAAATGTTTTATGTTGGTTACTAGAAACGTCAGTGTTATTTTTGTGTAAGTTTACAAAATGGCGATTCTTGTTTGTTCTCTTCTTGTGGTTGTATATTTGTTAATAAAGATTTCATCAGGAATTGCTCTCAAATGCTTAGCCCTTTGACAATATGAATAGAACAGCTTCAAACTCATATGGAGGACATAATTACTACATTACTACGTAGTGCATTGACATATTAGTCTAATCATTAGTCTAATCACTTTAAGGAAAGAGGTCAGTTCTAAGAAATTGTGTAAGAAATCAGTATGCGCTTCTACAATAAAGACATAATACACAAATAAAAAGCTGTTCCAGCTGTTTAAAATTGGATTACCACTTCACACGGATCTGAATATACTTGGGAGAAAATGAATTGCTTAAGAATGTCAAGTTTTGCACGGGATGATTATTAGTTAACGAGAGTTAAGAATGACAGACGATGTAATGAACTTAACACTATATGCATTATTCACTAAATTTCAATAAATATATCAATAAGTAGAAAAAAGTGTAGAAGTTATTCCAGTAGATTAGATGTGATATCTATTATATATAAACCAACAGTGTATTTGTTGATTTATATTTCGATTTGATTGTATATTTATTATAATATAATATTATCTAGTATATTTTTGTTACCATTGTATTAGTACAAAACATAATACGATTGTAATACCAAATTTAGTTTCAAGTACCCGTGTACTAAAATTCATTAATTTTTATTTCAAATTTTGCGCCATTATTTTGAATGCCAAAGGCAGCGCCATCACGTCGAGCGGAGGACCCTTTAAGTATTCCTTCTGAACGTAAAAATCGGGAGAGAGAAACGTCTATATGAACACGGGGTATTCTAGTATTGTCTAGGTCTTTCTTCGTAGTCTGCGGACTTTCCTAATTCGATCAATTGCATTCGATCACAACAAGTGACGTTTAACGAATGAAATCACAGTTATAATCGCCTTTCATTCGGCATGTCCATTGTTCTCGTTTATTATAGTTGACTTGTACGAAGTTAGAATTTGTGGACGATATTCGTGCTGATTGATTTGAACGCCCGCTAAAGTCTGTCTGTCAGCGCTCCGATTCAATTATCGCAACTATATAGTAAGAAATAGGCCGTTAAATGTTAAACGAGGCGCAGCCGAGGCACAAGTTTATTAATAAATTTATACGGTAATTACAAGCAGAGCGATTCGTTTATGTCTTTATGGTTTAGTTTCAAACATAACTTTATCATTTTGTAATATTGGCATTACTTTTGTTAGATGATTTCTCTCTAAAATAAACAGGCGTAGCTTTGTAAAACTACGAAATTTGAAAAATTAATTTAAAAACTCTGTTTAGTTTATATTGTTCCGAATATAAAGTACCGGTTTATTTTTAACCCTTTCAATACAAAATTGGTGGCTTCTGCCAACCTGTGTGTACGAGTCTCGCCTAATAGGCGACATTTGTGTGTCGAACATTGCATCAATATTCATCACTAGGGTTTATACAAAAACCGACATTTCAGAAAACCGGTTTTCGCATTTTAATTCTACTAAAAAACCGGTTTTAACCGGTTTTCGAATTTTATATAGAAAATAAATTTTTGCTCGAATATTCTGTAATTTATCCGCAAGTTTAGTGCGATTTAATGCAGTATTTGACTGAATTTATTTATTGCTCAATTTTATGGATAGTAAACAAAATTATTTTAATTTTAATTAGTAGAACAAAAAATTAATAGTTTATCTGGATTAAATAACTTTGAAAATAATTACTCATTCATGCATCATTTTCACACACAAAAATGAAAATATTTTTATGATAGTGAAAAGAAAGTTTTCGAATAAATGAAAATAATACATTTTTAAATAAAAAACATTCACTGAATTAAACAAAAAATAAAAAAATATTAGATAGGTACATTTTGATACAATACTTGTTAATATCAATTTTAGTTTTAAAAACAATTAAGCTAAACTCGGGTATTGCCTATTCCGAGCAAATTTAATTAATTAATATTAAACATTCTAAATGTTTGGTTTTATAAAATATGATTTCAAAAAACGTCTATCGAATTGCTACTTAGACGTGTAATTTGTTTACTCACAAAATAAATTTTCCTTAAATAGAAAATACTCTCATACTTGCGACCAAATTATGCTTAATTGTTTTTAAAGCCTGATATAATAATTCTAAGTTTTTTGTTCTTTATTTTATTGCTTCTAGGGTTTAAAACTCATTTTTTTTTAAGTTTGAGTAGAGGAAGTTACTTCTTCAAGAAGAAGTCACACTGATATAAATTAATATATACACTGGTATAAAAATCATGATTTCACAAATCAAAACGACTTCATCTATCTTTTATATGTGGCTATATCTGTCATTTTCCATTTGCATAGTGAAAACCGACTTTTTTCACTAAAAAAACGGTTTTCGAATTCCATAATTTTCGCCAAAAAGCCGGTTTTTAAAACCGGTTTTTGAAAATCGACAAACCCCATCCATCACTATGTATTGAATTATTGAGAATTCTAATTTGTTATTGCAGTACTTAGTTCTTTAAAAATGAAATTTCTAAAATATTTTTTATTTATAACACAGGCCCACAAAAAAAGTTGTCTGTATTGGGCGTTCAACATATGTTTTCCAATGTAGTTTTCATTTCTGAATACGAATATGAAGTCAAAATTGGGGAACAAACTATATAAATAGAAACATTATTATAAAAACGACAAAATCTCCAATCCAGACATTCTTTTTTATTATAATTAAAATCGTATAATTTCTGTCGTTTCTTGGCCCCTTTCACCTTAAACGACTGTAATGCAAAATGCTTCTTACAATCATTTACCCCTATACCCACAAACTTACAAAAATCTACGAACATGCTTTTGCATCCCGTGCATTGTATTTTAAATTCCTATATTTTTTTTCGTTCTCCTAGATCTTCTTATTTTGCTCCTCATAACATCGCCATGAAATCGTCAACGTCATCGTCAATATCGTCATAGCATCAACAGATACTATCAATAGTAAATGAATTCAAAACAGTTTCCTTTTTATATCACAATCGAGTCCAATAGAGATTTTTCTACTCCAACTCTACGTGGTGCTTCCTCTTGTTCATTCTTTAACGACACGAAAATCTTCAGAAAATTATTCACCAACTTGACTGACCACCCAAATGATACATTGACGTCTGATGCAATTTTTTGACCCTTTTCTTACCTTATCTTGCGCAGTTCTGCTTTAAGATTTCATTTACCTCTTGATGAACCTCAGTTTGCCTAACCTCAACATTGTCCTCACGTTTTATGTTGCTGGCCTAAAATGCAAGTCGACCGCATTAATTTTACTATGTTTTCAATGTCCTTCCTCTCTGTAGCAAAGAGAGTTGGTTTTTGAAATATAAACACCAGTTGAATTAGGCTCACTGCCCACTCAAATATCCTTGCAAGAAAGCTGCTAGAACAAACACACCTCAGGAAATTAAAAAAAAAAAATCCTTATGACTTGTTTTAGATTTAATAAGAACAAACTTTATTTTCCTTTCCTCTCTTTTAATTGACAATCGATATCTAAACACTGTGAAGAACTACATCAATGGGAGCAGTCCTTAGTTCTATTCTTTCGTTCTTTATTCTTTATCATACTCGATTAATTTTACATCCAACTAGTTGTACCCGTTCACGCTTTATTGCCGTGATTTAGTTTAAATTAAAAGCTGAATTTTAATTGTTTTCGCAATTTTCCTACTCAACAATTTGTCTACAAATTTACCTATAAACTTGTTAATCAATCTACCATTTTACCGACTTACCAATTTACCTGTCAACCTATTTACCTATCAACCTGTTTCACATGTCTACCAATAAATCTGTCAACCTGTTTATTTGTCTACATATTCGTCTATCTACCAGTTCTTCTCTCTACCATTTTACATGTCCTTCAATTTACCTATCCACCAGTTTACCTTTATAAATTCTCTAATTCACCTTATTTATCTACGTATTATAAAAAAATAAAAGCTCAAATTGATTCTACGCTTTTCTTAGAAAACGTTTGTATGTGAAAAAGAAAAGAGCCGTTTTTAGGGTTTTCCAGACTATTATTCGATATTTTCTCGCCGTAAGAACCATCCTTGGACATCAACGAACATTCTAAGAAAAGAATTGGCCAAATAGGTCCAGGCGTTTTGAGTTTTGCGCTAACCAACATATTTTGCGATTCATTTTTATATATAAGATGTAGATAGATGATCAAATAAATATAATTTAAAAACAAAACATCACTTGAATCATTTTCTTGTTGAATGCTTTCACACATGCTAATAACAATGAAGTATTTTATTTGCTTTTCTGATTGCACCAAAAGTCAATTGGAACTATCTGCGCCTCCTGTTAATACTGGTATCTCTGCTACTTAGTTTATAACTAATTGTGACAGACATAATAATGTAAAACTGAAGTAATTTCCACGGGGACAAGAGTCGAGAGAAAAGCGGAGGTAGCTGATATTATTATTAAGTCCGATATAACCATGGCGATACATATAAGCCTGACATGCATAAAAGCATTTCCTTCGCTTTATAAAAAGACACACCAACATAAGACTGATATTACTCAAACTCCATTCCAACATTAAAGACATTCAAACACAAAAAATAAACTCACTTCAAGGTTATATATGCTTACTGTAAAATTACCTTCCAGCTGACAGACCTCTAAGCCTATACCCTTTTCCGTGCGACACGTAAAGGCACGAGAGACTACAATAAAGGAAAAACGTAAAAATATTTTCTTGTCAAAACATAGCGTGCAAACGATATGCAAAGTGTATATTTTCTTATTTGTATGATTGAGTTGCTTATTTTGTAGGCACAATAAAACATAAAAACACCTATAGAGTATTCTTATTCACTTTAATAAATTTGTTTTGAGGTGTACTGTGGCGTAACTATAGGGTGGCGTGGATGGCAAATTGCCACGGGCCCCCGGCCTAAAGGTAATAAAAAACAAACACGTGAAGAACTCTTTTCTTAATATCTGTAGCGTGTTTTCGCGGGGCCCCGCATCAAAATTTGTTTGGGAGCCCCCTTAAGAAGAAATTTTTATCACAAATTATAAAAATACATAAAATTAGAAGGATAGCTATTTATCATTCTAATTATTTTTCTATCTCATTTTTTATAATGTTCCGAGCTTTTCATAAATGATCTAGATAATCAAATCTTAGACAATCAAAGAAAATCTTTTTTAAGTATTTTGCAGCAGAAATTAATTCTTTTAAAGCATTATGGCTCAAAGATAATAATAGATTTCAGATATCTGGATACGCCTTTATATCAAAGAATAGAGAAGATGGTTATGGTGGAGTTGGAATACTCATCCACCGAAGATACCAATTTCAGACGTTAAATTTAAACAGTTCCATTACCAATAAAATTCAGATTTGTAGAATTAAGCTGGCCATACATAACATAACACTTAATATTGTGGCGATTTATTGTGCCCCCGGTCACAAGACAGGTACGGAATATTGGGTGTCGCTATTCCAGGAACTAAATCAACCGTTAATACTAGCAGGGGACTGTAATGCTCACCACATAAGTTTTGGAGGGTTAAAAAACAATAATGCAGGCATAAATCTTAGTGAAGCCATAAACTCAGAGGGTTTATGTCTTATGAATGACGGAGCACCGATAAGAAGGCACGATAGGAATCCTTCCGCGGTAGACTTAACAATATGCAGTCCATCAGTGATGATTAGGGCTGAATGGAGTGTATTAAATGAAACTCTAGGGTCTGATCATTTAGCAATTAGTATTAATTTTAAAATAGGCAACGAGAATAGGTTTAAATACGATCATAGTCCAGTAAACAGATATCGGTGGAAAATTAAAGATGCAGATTGGTCAGGTTATGCGCAAACTGTAGACAGAATGTTGTCGAATACTAATCTCAACTCCAATCCAATGATTTCCTATTCCAAGTTTATTGAATGCATTAATAATGCAGCACTAATGAATATTCCAAAAACAAATCCGTATTTGGGTACGAAATATAGAAATAAATCAAATCCTTGGTGGGATGAGGAGTGCAACAAAGTGAAGAAAATAAAATCGGAAGCAATTAAGAAATACAAAGAAATACCAAACATAGACAATTATATAAAATACAAGCGAGCGGTAGCTAAGTGTCGATTTGTATTTAAAAAGAAAAAATACGATAAATGGACAGAGTTTTGTAACTCCTTCCCTAGAAACATGTCTTCACAACAAATCTGGCACCATATAAAGGTTATGAAAAATGGAGCCACTCGAACCAATGCATTTCCTAACAACTAAGCTGATCAGTTTCTTAACTCACTTACTCCGGATACGGTAATTAATGACGTCAACATACAGGACATGGAAAAAAATGATGAATTAGAAGGTCCCTTTACCATTGATGAATTACATTTGGCACTAAAAAGAAATAGTAATACTGCGCCGGGTAATGACAATATACATTACCCCATGCTAAGTAACCTATCAGATATGGGGAAAAAAATTCTACTGAAGGTCTTCAACGACATCTGGACTAAAGAGATTGCTGTAAAAGACTGGAGGACATATATCACAATTCCAGTCCTAAAGCCTAATAAGGATGCAACAAAAATAGAATCATATCGGCCGATTTCTCTAGCGTCATGTGTGTCCAAAACATTCGAACGCTTAATGAAAAGAAGAATCGAGTAGTGGCTCGAGAATAAAAAGAAATTGCCAAGTTATATGCAAGGTTTCAGAAATAAAAGAGGCACGTATGATGTTCTAACTAGTTTTGTCTATGAAATTCACAACAACCTGGCAAAGAAAAATTGTATATTGACTATCAACTTGGATCTGGAGAACGCATACAACAGGGTTCAAATACCGATTTTAATAAACATTCTATATGAATTAAAACTCCCTAAGAGATTTATTGTTCACATTTATCACTTATTAAAAGATCGAAAATTAGTCCTCAGATGTAAAGATACGCATTATGGGCCACGGTATATGTCGGAAGGCTTACCTCAGGGTTCTGTCCTTAGTCCCTTGTTGTTCAACGTATATACGGCACACCTTCAAAATGAGATTGGCCAGGACGTTCGGATCATGCAATATGCAGATGATCTAATATTATCACATAGTGGAGTGTCATTAAATGATGTGATCAAAAAAAATGAATCAGACCATGACGTCATTTGGAAAATGGACCACATCACTGGGATTTTCAATTTCGGAGAATAAAAGTGCAGTATCCTTTTTCACCAGACAAAGGAATTCTATTGCGATGGAGTCAATAAAATTAGGTAGATACACATTAAAAATACAAACTTCCACAAAATGTCTGGGTTTGAGTATAGATAACAAATTACGATGGGGTCCACATTTGGAAAATCTGTCAAGAAAATGTGAAGACGCATCAAATATCTTGAGAGTATTAAATCACATGATGTATGGCGCTGACGTAAAGGTTGCAATCAGGATATATAAACAGCTTATATTATCTAACACTCGATTATGGCTGCTTCATTTATGGGGATGCAAGTAAAAATCTACTGCGCAAACTGGATACCCTGCAAAATAAAGCTATAAGGTATTGCCTGGGAGTTTTGCGTTCAACGCCCATTAACGCCTTACATGTGGAAGCACACATAATGCCTCTGCATTTGAGGAGGAAACTGTTAGCAACAAAATTCGTTATTGGCAGAATAAGGTCCAACAACGTAGAGGTGATACAAAAAATTAGTAGTGCTAACAACCGTCAGAACAGACAATATTGGCAAAATAAGAAAAAACCTATACTTATGTTGGTGTTTTTAGAAACAGAATACAAATGCAAGCCATTAGAAGAACAAAACAAAGCAACAAAATTCTACTTCGACTATGAAATCACGACTACAAACCTTCAAAATATCATACAGACGGAATTTTGTAATACATATAGCAGTCCAATTGATTGGGGGTATAGATTAGAAATTGAAGATAAAATTAAAAACACGTTTCCGGACTGGTGCATGTCAGATTGAATTTTACGGTTTATTAAAATTGCATGAAAAGCTTACAAAAGTATACAGATAATTAAATAATTGCTTACAAAAAACCATACATAATCGAGACTCTAATGTGCGTTCGTGGAATCAAAAAAATGTCTTACATTTCAATCAAGATATAGAAGCGAATATGGAATCGGACAGTAAACTATCAGAAATCCCAAAACTACGAAAGACCGTTATTGGATCCAGCAAATACAGCAAGATACCTCGCGAAGAAGGTCGGACCAATATGTTTACATCGGAAAAGGTCTCGCTGCGTTCAACTTCATCAGTTTCTGACTAAAGACAGGAAGTAATATCATATCTATAGTAATAGTGCATCTACAAGCTTCACTCAACCACATTCTGATGTCAACAAACCTCCTAATTCATGGCAAGTAGTCAATTTCAAAAAAAGAAAAACTTCATTTGAACCATTAGGAATAGATGTCAAAATTCAAAACAGATTTTCGGCCCTTTCAACAATAGAAACAGCTAATGATGACAACTCAGTTAAACCGGCTCCAGTCAGTAAGCCCCCTCCAATATTTATTTACGGAGTTGACGATATTAATGATATGTCTAATCAATTAAATGAAATAATTCCGCACGATCAATATTTCCTGAGAAGTTTAGCTAACAATACATTTAAAATTCTATGTAATTCTGTCGACCATTTTCGAACTTTATCCAGACATCTAAAAGAAACTAATGCCGTATATCATACATATCAATTAAAAGAAGAGAAGGCTTATAGGGTTGTTCTTAGAAATGTACACTTTTCAACAAGCACAGATGCAATTAAATTAGAACTATTAAAACAGGGTCATGTCGTACGTAATATCCTAAATATTAGACATAGAATAACAAAAGAACCTCTTAATATGTTTTTTGTTGATCTGGAACCAAATAGAAATAACAAAAATATTTATAACATTTATAAATTATTCAACTGCATAATACGCGTCGAACCACCGAGAAAGTCTAATAACATTATACAATGCACTCGCTGTCAACTCTTTAATCACACCAAAAAATACTGCAATAGAGCATTTGCTTGCCTGAAATGCTGTGATAATCATAATACAAATTTTAAAGAATCGTCTTGGCCGATGGTCATCGCAAATCTAATCGCGGCCTCTCCTTAGCAAATTTTATTTAAAAAAGAAATTTAGAAACGGTCCGGCCGGTCTTTACCAGAAACTAATGAGAAAGAATGAAAGATATTGGTTGGGAATAATATATTTCGAACTGTTTTTCGGCTCACACGTACTCAAGCAAATTTGGTTTATTTATTTATTTATTTATTCATTCATTCATAAGCAAGCCGTAATCAATAAGAGATATTATTTCAGGCTCTTGTGAAGCTTATTCATAATTAGTATTAAACGGATAGTAATTTTATAATAATCATAATAGCTGCACGAATTTCGCCTCTGAAAAAAAGCATTCGAACATTAAATACAATGTTCATCATCAAGTCATCATATTAGTCTATTTGACCACCAGTTAAGCTCAAAATTTTTGCACAAGGTTGAAAGTTACTCATTTCATTTGGTTCTCTTTTGGAAAGTTACTTGGCTTGAAGCACCTTACCCCATGCATACACTAGTTAAGTTTTTTTTTCTAGATCTCCGCGAATTGCTGGACCTGCATTACTAAAGTTAATTCATCATTCCTCATCATCTCATACAAGTAAAATGTTTTTTGAATTATTCGGAAATCGGTCTCTGCAATTATTTCAAAAACTGAATAGCAATTTTTGCACTTGTTGTAAAGGCTGGACATGCCTTTGCCTAAAACTAATCACAACGTCTTATCATTGGGAATCGAACATAAATACATACACATACATGAATTTATTTTAAAGTATTCCAAAATGTTCAGAAGTTTTTAAAACGTGAATATATGCAAAAAAATTCATTTTCGATTCTTTTGCAATTACTATAATTTTCCTTACACAATGTTAGAAATTCTATCTAAGTAATTTAAAAAAAATATATAAAAACACACACATGAATTTATTTTAAGGTATTTCAAAATGTTTAGAAGTTTCTGAAACGTGAATATATGTAAAAAATTTCATTTTCAATTCTTTTGCAATTACTGTGATTTTCCTTAGGCAATATTAGAAATTACATCTAAGTCTCTCTATTAAAAAGGGCGCCTGGTCACATAAGGCATAGGGCGACAGAAAGCTTAATCCGCAAATAACAATTAAAAAAAAAAAGATGTTGAACCATATAAATCTAATACATGAAGTATTTTATTATAAAATATATATTGAACACCATTTTGTTGTAAATTCTGCATATTTATCCTGAAAATAAATTACGAGTAGTCATAAAAAATATTCTTATGCCGTAAAATACCGTAAAATATCAGCAGAGTTAAATCCATATATTTCAGGCTTTATAGAATGTCATATAAACATCTTATTAGTTAACAAATGCATATATAGATGAATTTTAACTTTCGAATATTGTGTCTAATATTTCTCGTAATTCCTGTAACATTTTCATTTAATGTTGATATATGTAGATATTAATTACATATAATACTTGCAGTATAAATATAAAATGAAATTAATCATATATTAGAAAAAAATTAAACAGATGTATATTTAAATGTATTTAAAAAAAAGATTTTAATAAAAAAGAAATTAGACGAAAAAAATCTCTGAAAGTTTTAGCTCTTAATATTAACTTTTAGACGGTGCGCAATTCAATCAAAGTTTGTATGGAAAGAGCATGAAACAATTTTTGAAAATTTAAAAAAAATGTTTTAGGTATAACTTAGCGACAAATGAATGAGTTTTATTCATTCATTTGTTCGCTAAATTACATTTAAAAAACATTTTTAAAATTTTTGAAAATTTTTCCATGCTATTTCCATACAAAATTTTGATTGAATTGCGCTCTATCTAAACGTTAATATTAAGAGCTAAAACTTTCAGAGAATTGTTTTTTATCTATTTGGAACCATTTGAGCCCCTGGGAGCAAGGAAATTCGAAAATGACCATTTTAAGGACCACCCTAATATATATATATATATATATATATATATATATATATATATATTTATTTATTTATTTTCTCCTGAATTCAATTTAAACATTTTTCTATATTTATAAAATCCTGGTAAATTTGTATCATTTGGTTTTCTATTTCCTTCAACTTTGCAGTAAATTATTATTATATATAAAGATGTTGTTTATTACAATAATAAGTTCCATCAGACAAATGATTAATTTAATGAATCTAAAAACAAATAAAAAATATTAGAAACATTCTTATGGTATAAAATAAAAAATTAAAAAAAGAGTTCTAAAAATATGCAATGAATTTAAAAAAAAAAACAGTAAAATGATACAAAATAATAATAATATAAATAGAATTTAGATAAAGAGTTAAAATTGAAATTTGTAATAAGAAATTTGATATATTTTTAGCAAAACTAAAAAATTAAATAATATCCATATGTGATGATAATATTTTGCATTTGATCTCTATATATATTATATCAATATATACAAATTGCAATTAAATTGTATACAAAATACTGATGATAATTTATAGATATTGAAATAAATTTATCTTATTATATTTGAATTCAAATATAAATTTATGAATTTAAGAAATTTGCTGCAAATTTTTGTACTTGAAGTTCTCTGTTAAAAAATCAATATAAAAATAACTTAGATACAATATATTTTAACAATTATTGCACAATTATTAATAATTTCGTTTGCTTTATCATTATAATTAAATGCTTATATGAAAAATATAAATTTGTTCAAGTATTAATAATATAAATGTCTCCATATGATTTTCTTGAGATTTACCACTTAATATATATAAATTATAACTGGTATAAATATTAGTATACTAATATTTATAACAGTTATAATTTTTAAAACATGTACAAATATTTAGTAATAAAAGTATCAATTTAAAATTATTTTTGTTAATATACTTGTAATTTTTGGAAACTTTTAATTTTTGGAATGGTCTCAAAATGTTAAAAAAGTTGTAAATTTGTTGTCTATACATTTATTTTAACAAAAATGTTGATATACTTACTTACAATTTATATTGCCAAAATAATATTGAAACTCTCATAATATACTTTTATAATAATTTGTAGAGATTTTGCCTTTATCTTCAATTAAATATAAATTACAACAAATTTTCTGGAAATTTATGTCATAATCTCTATTAGATCATTTATTATGTGAATCTAAAAATAAATCAGATACACATAGAGACATTAATATATTAATAATAAATAATAATTAATAATAAAATATTAATAAATTTTATTGCTAAAATTATAAAATAATTTCAAAATAGATAAAAAGTACTTGTATAAATTATATATTCATCAAGTTACTACAAAATTTTGTAATTAACTTAAGTTTAATTATTTAGCATTTTTATAACAAAATGAGGTGCCTATAGTATTCTAATTAATTTTCTAAAATTATTTGTAGAGTTTTTGCTAAATCTTTTATATTAAAGTGTAAAGTTTAAACAATTTGCAATAAATTCTAGAACATGATGAAATTTATCTAAGGATAATTTTAGTGTAATCTATAATTAAAGTATATTCATATTTATTGCAACAATTTATCTAACTGTTGGTTTATAGAGTGTTAAATTTGTTTAAAAACTTGCATTGGATTGTTCAAAATATAAATTTAACCAGTGAGCACAAATGTTTACATATTTACCTTTTATATTATGAATAAAATGCTAAAACTTTATGAAATTGCCCAAAATGCTTTCACATTATCTTTATTTAAGAATAAAGTTTGCTAGAAATTTGTTGGTGCACAAGATAAAATTATTCTAGTGGAATGATGAATCTAAAATTAAATTTAACACATTAAATATATTGTAATAAATTGCTAATGATTTTTATTACATCAATGTATATAATATAATGACACTGTTAATTCATAGAGACATTTGGAAATTGACTGAAAGTGTTAAAAATCAAACTAGAAAATATATCTTTATAAAATTCATATATGTTATATACTTATTTAGATATTACCAAAAACAATAAATCCAAAAGTGAATTCTATACATTTGAGATATAATATTATAAAATTATTAATTCTGCTCTAACAATATAACTTTGTTGATGAAAACACTGTGAATGTTATACAAAAGTCTTTATAATGAATAAAATAGTAAATATATTTCTATTAAAAATAATATTTGCAACAGTACATCAAAATTTAATAAATAAAGATATCAAAATATTTTTTAATATACACCTAAGTCTGTTTTTACACGGAGATTGGTTCCAGAAGAAGCCGTGTAAAAAAAAAAAACGTGTAAAAAAAGACATTGATCTTATACAAAAATGGGTGATTTGTCCTACTCTCTAAAACCTATTAAAATTAGTGAAAAACAAGAATTTTCAAGAACAAGAATTCATGTTTAATTTAATAATAATTCCCCTAAATTAGTGCTATTCACATTTGCTTTGACCAGTAAAAATTGTTTGTACACGCTAAAGGGGAATTCACTTGAATCTTTAAGCTAGTGTTCGCAAACTATCGATACTATCGATGATTTCAGGCTTTTTTCTTTCATAAATACTTCTTTGTGATATAAACATACATAGCAAAAATCAAATTTGACAAAAAAATTTAAGTACATAAAATTTCAAATCGTGCTAAATGGAATAAAATCGTGTAAAAAAATTAAAAATATTCAATTTTCAAACCGTGTTATATCAAAACCGTGTACAAAAAGACCGTGTAAAAACAGACTTAGGTGTACATCTATTGCAATACAATATTTGTAACAAAACATTTTGTTTATTTTAAGAATTGTCTCAAAATGGTAAAAACACTTTTGAATTTGTTGTTTAAAAAATGTATATTTATCTAGTGTTTATATATACTTACATGATATATTGTTAAAAAGTTGATGACAGTATAATAACATACTTTAATAATTTGCATAGAGATTTTAGCCTTGATTTTCAATTAAATATAAATTCCAACAGTAAATTTATGCACTTGTCGATATCTGTTTGAAAATCCACTAAATCATCTTGATGAATATTTATTTATACTTAGACATTGTTAGGCAAAATTTCTGACATTATTCCAATTCAAATGTAAAACTTTTGTTAATTTTTAGCATTTGTTGAAGTTTATCTTGTAAGTGCAATGTGATGCAAATAAACCTAAATTAGATAAAATATTATTAATTAATTAATTTAAAGCAAAACATCATTATTTACAATTACAATCTATCTAAACAATAACACTGTTCATTTGTAGAGTGTTTAAATTGGGTAAAAATATTAACAATACCTTGTATTTGCTTTGTAGAAAACTAAGTTACAATCCAGTGTTTACAAATGTCCATTTATGTAGTAAATAAGATGATGAATAGTATTAATGATAATTGTATCACCTTATTCTGATTTAAATGCACAATTCAAACTTTTGTATTTAATAATCTATATCTAATAATGTAGTGGATCTAAAAATACACTAAAGACAATATATTATTGTAATATTTTATACAACAATAACTCTGTTTGTATATAGAGTGATTAAATGGTTTTAAAATTATAAAACTACCTTTGCATGTTGTCTATAACAATACAATTTTATCCAGTATTAACAATTATCCATTTAAGTGATATTTACACGGTTGAAAATATGTTGCAAAGTTCTTCAGTTTGTAGATGAATAATTTGTAGAGATTGTGCTAAATCTTTCTGCAGTTCCTTTGGGGCTTTATTAGTTTTAAATTACTATACAATCTTGTATAAATTATAACCAATCAACTAAATTTATAAGTGTATAACAGTTTATATATAATACAAGTACCTTATGCATTTTATCATCTGTATTGAAACTGCACATTTTACACAAAGCGTTTTGTATGAATAGCATTCAAATTTGTTTTGTAGACATCATGCAAAATCTTGTTGTACAAATAGAGCTCTCATAATCCATTTATTTGATGCAAAAGTTGCTGTAGATCTTCCTTGAGCAAGTACTCCATATAAGTCTTGACACCTTGACAGGAATTTTGGTTATGCTTCAATGTTTTGAATCCAAATCATAAACAAAGTGATTTGGAATATTGTAAATAGCACCACATGTGAAATTGTATATTGTTATTACCTTGTAGAACTTTTATAGTAGAGTGACCCTTTTTTCTGGGTTATAAACAATATTTGTGCATATGGTTTTGTGTAAGTGAATTCCAATCTAGAACAATAAAGTGTGCATGGTTATAACACGATTGCAAAGTATTTGATATTATAAATACATTGTGTATATATTCTGTAGTGTGTGAATACTTATTTAGTTGATACATTGTCGAAAAACAGTGTAAAAGGTTCCATACAAAGTCGAGTCTTTTGTGCATGTTGCATTGGCCGCTGACCCGCCGCTGACAATTCACATTTAATACATTGTTGCACTCGGAGATTATTTTTATCAATATCGCAGTGGAGATTCTAAACAAATCAAATAAATAAATATAAAAATATAAATATAAATATAAATACGTATATAAATATGATTAGGTGAAATTTAATACTTAGCCTAATTTTTTTCGTATGTGATGTTGGCGACAATGGCCAACTTCACATTGTATATAAAGAGTATATGCGTTCGTGCGCTGACAATTGGGAACGACTTCCGCCCTTGTCATTCGCACAAAGATTGTCAAAAAATTTGCATAGTTCGCTCAGTCGTGTAGTGTTATAAGTGCTTGTGATTACCAATAAAAAGGTAAATATACTTACAACAATATACAAAGCTCTTTTGTTGCATTTATGATACAATTCTGTATTATTTTACGGAGTTTTGCGCAAAATGCTTGCGCAAATTATGGCCGGCCAAACCATCCTATATCCGAATAATAACAACGATCACGCTTCGACAGTAACAAATAAACAAAGTCTTAATGATTTGCATTAAATATACACATTCTTTTTACATTTTCTTTCGTATTTTTTCGAAATTTTCAACAAATTAATAAATTTTTAAGATGGCTGCCGCCGTACAGTAACGACGACTATGTTCGAATTCAAAATGGAGACGATCGTTTGTTTATCATTCGAATTATTTGATTTTATGTACGATATAATTATTATATATTATCGTAGCATTATTATTAATACTTTTTTGATTTATTTAGGAATTTTGAAAACCGGAGTCCAAAGTTTGATAACCACTGGATATCGGCAATAGTTGTTGCATATAGATATGGAGCGTCAACAGAGTCATACCAAACGTAAATATATTTCGATTGTATTTTTATTTATTCGTTTGTTTTCACTATAATGATTTCTATGATTTTTTTAAATTTTATTCATTTTTTGTAATTTTACATTTTATTTATTTTATAATTTTATTGTTTCTAATTATTCATTTAGAAATTTTAATGAAATTATAAGATCATTACAATTTATTTTATTAAAATTTTAAAATAATTGAGATGAATATTTTCCAGAAATTATTAAAATTATAGAAATTATTAAAATATAAATAATAAAAGAAATTTAGTAATCATATCAAATATTTTAAAGTTTGAAATTTATTTTAAGTTTTTTTTAAACTTTTTTTCTAAACTAATTGGTTTGGTATTTAGCCTTAAGGCAAGTTACATGAACTTCCCGATATGTGTAATTAATTGACCTAATCAATACAAACTAAATTAAATTATGAGTGATTAAAAGTATTCCGAGTGGATTTATTACACAGAATATAAATAATAACAATAGTTATAAATATTATATACATGATGATTGACACGATGCTGTTGTTGTTAATTCCAGTCTTCCTTGCATAGAGTTTATGAATTTGTTCTTGATCTTCTTTAATTTTAGATAGCTCATTTACTTGAATTGACTTGATTGCAATTGGTTCGGATGATTTTGAAATATTGTAGTTTAAATTAAATCTTGGTAAAATTATAGCTTTTCCTTCTATTGAAGATTCCATATTATAGTAATTTTTATTGTCGATACTGAATTTGCATTGATGGTTTAGTTTCAAAATAAAATTTCCTTTAATCAATTTTGTTTCTTCTTGATGATTGCAAGACATATCAATTCTTGATACATGAACTTCCCGATATGTGTAAATAATCGACTTAATCAAAAAAAAATGTGTAAATAATATACTTCATCAATCCTACTTTAAAAAAACGATAATAATTTTAGCAAAGTTTGACGAATTTTTAAAATTAAACTACTTGTTGTAAGGCCGTAATATTACAGTAAGTTCTATAAGACCATGATGTATATCGCCAAAAAAAGTTCCATGAAAAAAGGCTTAAATTTTCAGCCTTTCAGCATCATTCCCAAATGATATCTTTCGAACAGTTTTTGATTTTTCAAAATCGGTTCGGTAGGATAAGCTTAAATGTGGACGAAAATTTAACACTTTTTTTCAACATTTAATTACAAGAAAACGGCTCGGTAGATTTTCACCTAAAATTAATCAGCATCATTCCCTAATGATATCTTTCGAACAGTTTTTGATTTTTTAAAATCGGTTCGGTAGGATGAGCTTAAATGTGGACGAAAAGTTCAACACTTTTTTTCAAATTACAAAGAAACGGCTTGGCAGATCGTTGCACAAAACTGACAAACGATAGTCCTCACCGAAATACATCAAATGGCTTTTAAATTTCTAAAATCGGTTCAGGCGTTTTTGAGAAAACGTCGATCAAAAGTCTAATTTTGACAAATGCCAAAAAGACCATACTGATTTTTGCAAACTTTGACGAATTTTTAAAGCTGAACCAGTTGTCGTAGGGCCGTAATATTTTAGTATGATCTAGAAGACTATGGTATCTATCGTCAAAAAAATAATCATAAAAATCGTCGAAATTTTTTTTTTAAAAACTTTATTACAAGAAAACGGCCCGGCCGATCTCTACCAAAAACTAATCAGCACGATTCCCAACCAATATCTTTCGAACGGTTTTTGAATTTTCAAAATCGATTCATAACTGCGGGCTAAAACGTGGACGAAAGAGTTTTCACTTCTCTGCTATTTACGAAGAAACGGTTTGGCCGATCGTCGCACAAAACTGACAAACAATAGTTCTCGTCGAGATACATCGAATGGCTTTTAAATTTTTGAAATCGGTCCAGCCGTTTTCGAGAAAACGTCGATTTACGGCAAAAAATCTGTTCACATACACACACACACACACACGCACACACACACACACATACTTTTTCCAAATTTGGTCTCATTCGATTCAGAATGGCTTGAAACGTCGAGAAAACATAAAATTAGCGAATCGGATTTTTTGATGAAAACATAAACTTCTCCTTCGGGAAGTTAAAAATATAGTGTGCATCATTTTTTGCTCTATGATATTGTGTGAAATGTTAACCTGAACCTCATTACATGTTTCGATGTGAGTGTTGTCTACTTGTAATAATTTTATTATGCATTCGTCATTATTTGATAGGATATGTTTAATATTGCAGAAATATATTTTTGAAACTGCTCTGCAATCTGCATCATCAAATTGATAGTTATTATTGCCAATTTTAAGGAAAGGTTTAGGTGGAATAATGACTCTATTTTCGGTATTTGGAATTGGAAACAATTTATAATGTTTATAAGTTTGGAGTAGATTATTATTATCATCCGTATAATAATATTGAATTTTTAATAAATTGTAATGTTTGTGAAGATTACTATCGCCTATGGAAAATGGTAGTGAATCTGTACTGTATAAATGCTTTATAGTATTAATCATAAAATTCAGATTATCTAATTTTATTATTGAATTATGAATTAAATTCATTTTAGCTAAATCTATTTATATTTTTATGTCACTTAAAATAATTGTCATCAATATAACTAAACTATAAATAATTTCTTCTAAACTATCTGGTTTATGAAAAGTGTCTTTATATTTTTTGCAAATTCTTAAAATAGCATTTTTCTCTTCGAGATTCATGTGGTCAGTCCGTATTAGGTTTTCAATATCGGAAAAATCTATATTTGAGTCAGATACAAAAATTATAAAATTCTATTTCATTTGTGAGTTCTACTTGTAAAGGTTTGGTTAATGTTAAGTTAATTTCGTTTTCTGTTAGGTTAGGAATTTCAACTATGGCTTCATTGTTTTTTGCTAATGTTACGGTATCTGGAATGAAACAATTTGGAAAATTTTGCCTTGTAATTAGAATTTCACCTTCTTTAATGTTAACTGGGACTTTACATTTTTGAATGCATCTTTCTGGTATCTGTTGACTAAAAAGTATTTTTGCCGGACTTTTTAAATAATGTAAGTTTAAATTAGTATTGGGTAACACTATCAACCCATTATTTAAATCTATTATTGCCTTCAATTTTTTAAGATTATCAATACCTAATAACCCATTGAAGGTTTCATGAAATTTAAAAAGATGGAATGGCAGGTTTTCATTACCTTTGAACTCTTTAAAACTCGGAATATTACATGCAAAATTTCCTTTGTGTGTTGCTGAAGCAGTTTTTATTGTACAAGGGTCAGAGTAAATAAAATTTTTGAAATATTTGTTAGCGATTTCTGGACAAATGAAAGATTTTGTGGAGCCTGAGTCAATAAGAAATTTCATATTTGGATTTTGGATTTGTATGTATGAGAGTTGATATGTTACTTGAATATAATGAGCGATATTTTAGAAAAACTAACGATTGAAATAAATCATGCTTTTGATGATATGTTGGGGATGAATTTAGCTATCATGTGAATCCATTGTAAGCGAATCCAGCGAATTATTTAAAATAAAAGCGCTGGATTTAATTTTTTACAAATAATTTTCATTTTTGTAAAATTTTCAAATATTATTGTTTTCTCCTCGGTCCTACACTTTTCAAATATAGTTTTAATACATCAAAAGTAGCCAAACGTAACCATTTTTAACTTCCCGTAGGGCAAGTTATAGTAATCGCAAAAAAATCGAAAATGAAATTTTTTATATATCTTTACGTTTCAGAGGTTTCTGAACATTTTGGCATACCTTAGAAAAAATGGATGTATGTGTGTGTGTATGTATGTGCGGATACAAATTTTCGTCGACGATTTCGGGAACACGGATCAACCGATTTGAATAATTCAAAAAGCATTCGATTCGTATTGATAAGAAGACGTGCTGATTAGTTTTGGCAAAGGCAGCTCCAGCCGTTCCAAAGATACAAGGCAAAAAGTGCCGAAAACGGTAATTCAGTTTTTAAGAGAACGGAGCGTCCGAATTTAATAATTCAAAAAACATTTGACTTGTATTGACAAGATGTAGAATTGATCAAATTTTCATGAAGGCAGGTCTAGCGGTTTCGGAGATCTAATGAAAAAAGCAAAAAAAAAATGCCATTCGGCGGTTAAAAATGATCATTTGACATATGCACCTCAAATTATCAGATATTTTTTATAGAGATTTCAACAATAAGTATATTTTTTTTACATTTCTATGGGTTCCGTACCAATGCTTATGCGTTAGACGGCGGCGCGGCACTTGCGAGCTTTGACATTTTGTCTCTATGCAGTTCAAGCAGTGCGATTGCTTTGAATAAAAGTTCAGAATTTCCAAAATATGTCAAAATGAAGAAAACTTTTTCAAAAATTTTTTTTGTTTCCAAAAAAAAATTTTTTTTCTCCAAAAAATTTTTTTTTTTTTCAAATAAATTTTTTTTTTCAAAAGAAAGTAATTTTTTATCAAATTTACAGTTTCTCAAAAATCTATTTCTTTCGAAGTAAAATTTTTTCAAAAATGTCAATCGTTTTTAAAAAAATAATAATTTTTGGTACGGGAAGTTCCAGCAATTTGCCTTAAGGCACGATGCCCTAATTGCCTTAAGACAGAATTCCACTTACAGCTAGTTTTACTATAATGTCAGATAACGCTTTATCCGCGTCGCCGGTGGGAACCGCTGCGCCAGCTACAGCATCGTCGAGTGAAGCCGTCCCATCGAAGAAAAAGCGAGTGAGGGCGCCCTATCCTCCCATATACGTAATGGTCAACGACGCCATAGCAAGCCTGAAAAAACGCGGAGGATCGTCGCTGCAGGCGATCAAGAAATATATGTCGGCCAATTATAAAATCGACGCCGAGAAAAAATCAACATACATCAGAAAGTATTTAATGTCGGCAGTTGAAATGGGAACACTCATTCATACGAGAGGCAACGGTGCTTCGGGTTCGTATAAACTTGCCGCTAGACAGAGGGGCGGCGAAAGCGGTGTTTCGGCTGGAAAAGCTAGGACCGCTAAGAAGCCAGCGATAAAAATAAAATCGAAGACAGCAAAGTCGAAGGGCGCCGCCAAACCTGCTTCGTCCCTTAAAAAGAAGTCTGCATCCGCAGCGGGCACATTAAAAAAGTCGTCGGCGAAACCTAAGACGACAGTCGGTAAGAACAAGACCATATACGTGTTTATCTATGAACAAGACCATTTAGGGTAAGTCGACGAAAGCCTCATCGGCCAAGGCAACGAGCAATAATAAGAAGATTATCTTTTAATATACGTAAATTCGCTTTTTTCATCTTTTAATACATACTTTATTTAAGGCTTTATTATTTATATGTTCAGGAATGATTATTCATTTGATACAATTAATTTTAATTTATTAATTTTTTTTTTATTTTATTTTAGAATTGGGTTAACTGTATACTATTCTTTTCGATTAAGAAGAATGTTATTTTTTAATTCTTTTGATTATTTTAGTTTAAATTTTTAAATGATGAATTTAATAAAATAATTAAAATAAGATTTATTTTAATAATTTTTTCTTTATGCTTTGATAAGATTATAATTAATTTGATTTTTTATATTCCTAATACATATATTTTTTATTAGATTTATAATAAATATTATAGTTATAATTATGTTTTTATTAGGATTATGAGTAGGGTTAGAAATTAGGTTTTATAAAATATTATATATAAAAATGGATCGCAAAATGTGTTGGTAAGCGCATAACTCAACAACGCTCTTCGAGTCTTCGATCTTTTAAATTTTCAGCTCCTTCCCAGACAGCACAAGACATGCCAGGGAATGTCCCACTTGTCCTCACAATCTCCCAATATCGCGATATCCTATGAATATCCTATGAATATGCAACGGGACGTCTCAAAACCAAAGGACTCGAGCAGGTATAACGAACGGTTCACGACATGTCGATCTCATACGCGCACGGCTTGAGACCTCTAAACGTATATGTTTGTCCCTTTCTCTTCGCCGTCGCGTCGCTTGGCGTCATCAATTAAGCTACTGACGCTATATGTCGAATTCTTTTATAGTTGTTGCGTAATTGAGTATTATTAGTGAAAATTTCATTTGTTCTGTTTAAATATATATGTGGTGTTATTAATAAATAATATTGAAAATCCAAATGCTCTAAACTTGATTAATAATAGTGGAAATTGCATGTGTTTTATATAATTAATGTATATTTGAGTGTGTAATAAATAATTTATATCATACTTGAAAAAAATAAATTTACATTTTTATCAGTTTAGTTCTCTATCTAAGAGTTATAATTTGAGTTCACACTAAAATATATAGTATTTTAAAACTTCTAAT
The DNA here is from genome assembly GCF_003426905.1 of Ctenocephalides felis. Taxonomy (NCBI): domain Eukaryota; kingdom Metazoa; phylum Arthropoda; class Insecta; order Siphonaptera; family Pulicidae; genus Ctenocephalides; species Ctenocephalides felis. The sequence goes on from NW_020539281.1 coordinate 28,821, forward strand.
ATAATATGGCGCCAAAAAAAAAGTATTCAAAAGTGTTAAATTTATTTCAAAGAGGCAGTTTCAAAGGCGTGTGAATTACTATGTAAAGGCTAATATCCAGGCAACAGCTATTACTGATTCTGCAAATCTACAGGAAAGTTGCACAAGAATAAATATATGTGCAGAACAGCCAATTGAAAACATGAATAATGATTTGGAGACATTGATTACTTCTCCAGAAAAAAAGCTGCAGACAAATTGGACGGAACAGAGATAATAATTGTACGTAAAGCTTTTTGTATACTGCATGGTATTTGAAATATTATGTTACTAGTACAAATATATATTTTATAATGCTGGCATTTCTACCCTGCTAGATTCAATTGGCGAGGAAATTTTCATCAGGGAGATGACTAAAGTTCGATTAACCATGGAGGGCCTTGAGGAGCAAGTGAAGGAAATGATGTTGAGAATGGATTCCTTCCAGTCTCCTAAGGCTGTCATGAGTAGTGACATGGGCCAAATCAAGGAAATTTTAAACAAGTTTCCTCTGTGCTCAATGGACGAACTTCGAGAAGTGGAGGATAGTCTAAGAAACAACAAGGATGTGAAAACACAACTGGTAATCACAAGTTCACCCAAATTTATGTTTATTAGTTAGCTTTATTATAAACTAGTCTTTATTTTTAGATTTTGTATTTGGCTAGGACAGGTGGAAAATGTGCTAAATCTGTCACAGTACAATTGATTAAATTGATATTTGATGATGGCCTGGCTAGGAGAGTTCAGCTGGGCAGGGGGTAAAGGAAAGCACAAGTATTGCGAGCTTGTGCTGTGCGATATCATCAATGGTAATTTATAGTTCCTATGTTTATGATATGTTGTAAATTATGTATAAAACTTACATATGAATAATTTCAGAAACTGTTCTAAAGAACTTACCTAATGAAACCAAGTTTGCCATCTCAGAGGCTACAAAAAGCTGGCTGAGGCATGCCAGTGAATGGTATACAAGGTATGTTTGTGAGATGTGTATTATTAATTATATATATATATATATATATATATATATATATATATATTGAAAACGTTAGTAATGAATTTACTAATTAATGAATAAATGTAACCAATTTTTAATAACTTCTTGAGTAGATTATAGTTTATTTGGAATACATAACGACGAGAATTGGAACATTTGTAGCTCTTCTGGAAGTGTGTGAAATCAAAGAATTTATTTAGATACAAAAATTTATTTAGCGCTTTATTATAATATTTTAGTTGTTACTTGTTCAAGAGTTCAGGACTAACTAACCTATATTTTTACATTTTTAAAATATTTCCAATATTTCTAGTTTTATGATAGCTCGCCGAGGGTACATGAGCTATCATGTAAACTTTTATTAACGGTTGTCTTGCAGATGTACAAGATATTCGCAACATTTACCGTTACTCGGGATTATACATCGTTCAAATGAATTTACTTATGACTATATTTATAATTATAAAGAACACAATTCTCAACACCTCCATCGTGAAAATTAAGCCGTCCTCGGCTTATTACATAACATTAGCGAATTTCAGGTTGTAATTAACTTGTACATTAATAACTAAAATCTTTATCTTAATAACTATGAGTTGATGCATCATGGATATAACAACTAAAGACATCAATTTTTATTTATATTTTAGTAAATCAAAACACTTAGCTAAACCTTAACATTAATATTATAAATTGGACTATTTTTTTAAATTCATTTACATTACATATTTTAGATTTAATTTATTTGTGAAAAGAAATATTATTTTTATTATTATTATTTAATCAATAAAATTTAATTGATAATTTGATTTATGTGATAATTAACATTATTCTATGAGATTTATCAAATTAATTAAATGCAATTCAATAATAAGATTTTTTTTTTTTTTAGAAAATTTGATAAAGATTATGTTACTTTACTCGTTTGGTATAAACTTTTTCAATTTGTCGTTGTGCACTTGTACATGTTTATTATGGATCAAAATGGTACTATTTATACTATCGGTTTTTAATATTTTAAAGGGACCTTTCCATAAGGGCAAAAGTTTTTTGCATCGCCGCGGATACGGAGTTTCATCTCTCAAAAGAACATACTCATCGATCTCAAAGGTTTCAGGATTCAAATTTTGATCATAGTTACTTTTAGTTTTTTCTTTACTACTCAGTAAATTTTGTCGAGCGAAACTATTCGCGTGCGATAACCGCGATTTTAACTCATTAACGTAAGTGTCGTAGTTATATTGAAATATAGGTTTTGCTATAGACAGTGGTAATTCTAATTTCCTACCAAAAACTAACTCGAAAGGTGTGTAATTTGTCGCGTTGTGTATAGTTGTATTATGGATAAAAACAGCGTATTTTATGCATTTGTCCCAATCTGTTTGGGTTTTGTTAATATAGGATCTTAAGTTTTGAACATAATCCCTATGGATCCTTTCGCATGAGCCATTCGACTCAGGTCTGTACGGGTAAGTTGTTATCTTTTTAATTTTTAGTAATTTGCAAACGTCCTTGAATAAATTGCTAGTAAACGTGGTGCCTTGATCAGATAGAATTTCCTTAGGAAAGCCGAATTTTAAAATAATTTCTGAAACGAATGCATTTGCGACTGTCGAACTTTCTTGGTTACAAATGGGGATCGCGCCTGCATATTTCGTTAAGTCGCATATAAATGTCAACAAATATTTATTTTCGGAGTCAGAAACGGGGTAAGGGCCGCAAATATCAATACAAATTTTTTCGAAAGGCTCGCGGGCTGTTGTTGTTATAACTAAAGGTTGCCTTGTTTTCTTACATACTTTATTTTTTTGACAATCAGGACATTTACTTACATATGATTTAATTTGTTTTCGCATTTTTGGCCATTTGTATATGCTACGTATTCTGCTGAATGTTTTTTTATGGCCCAGATGACCTCCCGTATATTGTGATCTATGAAATTGGTTTAAAATCTCACTTATCTCATCCGGGGTTAGGTTTTCAATAATTTTGTCATAATAAATTTTTAATTTTATATCGGTGTCTCTGAAAATGTATCGTAATAAGATTCTAAAATTTTCTATTGGTATGTGGCAAAAACTTTGAAATTGTGCCGGAGCTGCAATAGCAATGGATTTAATATTTTCTTGAATTAAATGAGCTTTTAGATTTAAGAGGCAATGAAAAAAATCTTCAAGTGTTGGCTGGGAATTCATGTTATTTACAATTGAGTAAAAAATTTGTTTTTGAGAGTAGTTTAAGTTGAAAAAATCGTGTGTTCCGTAATTAGCCAAATTGTTATTAATGTTACTATGTTGGAAAAAATCGAAATATTTAGTTAATTTATCATCGGGAGTTTGGTTTTTTATCACGAATATCAATGCGGACTCTTCATGTTTTAGGCATGAGAGAAAAACTTCATTCGATTCCTCGATATTGTTATTAATTATAACCGAGGTTTTAATAGTATTTAAAAAATTTTCAAAATTATTTTCGGAATTAAAATTGCATCTGCATAGAAGAGATAATTTTGGTTTAGAATCGATAGGAATAGATGAAATATTTTCATTAGATGCTAATTCTTGAATATCAAAAAATGAGCGAGATAAACTATCAGCATTCGTATTAGATGATCCAGATTTATAAATTATATCGAATTCATATTCTTCTAAAGAAAGCCTCCAGCGCATTTGCCGTGAATTTGGATCTTTACATTTGTACAGGTAGATAAGGGGCATGTGATCGGTGTACAATTTGAATGGTTTACCATAAAGGTAAGGTCGGAAATGTTTTATGCTCCATACGATTGCTAAAAGTTCTTTGTCTATAGTAGAATAATTTTTTTCTGCGGGGTGCAAGGTTCGCGATGCATATGCAATTGGTAAATCTTTTCCTTCGACATTTTGAGATAGAACCGCGCCTAATGCAAAACCGCTTGCATCCGTGGTTAATGAAAATTCTCGATCGAAATCGGGATACTGCAGTAAAGGTGGATTTATTAGTTTTTGTTTAAGTTCGTCAAATGCAAGTTCACACTCTTGGGTCCAATTAAATTTTGCGTCTTTTTTTAATAATTCGGTTAGAGGTAATGCAATTCGTGAGTAGTTTTGTATAAATTTGCGGTAGTAACCGGACAATCCTAAAAATATTTTTATTTCTTTTTGATTGGAAGGAGTGGGAAAGTTTTTTACTGAGGAAATTTTATCAGGATCAGGAGACACACCGTGTGCACCGATAATATGACACTTATCGGGTTGCAATTTTAGATTGTATTGTCGTAATTTTTCTAGCACTTCTAGTAGTTTGGTATTATGTTCTTCAAGTGTTTTCCCGTAAACTATTATGTCGTCCATATAAACTAGAGTTCTAATTCCTTGTATGCCCGACAAAACTGTATTGGTCAGTCTCTGTAAAGTCGCCGGTCCGCCCTTAAGTCCAAACGGTAACCGTTTATACTCAAAATGTCCGAAGTCAGTAGAAAATGCAGTTTTTTCTCGGTCAGTTTTATTTAGTAAAATTTGATGAAAGCCTTGAGCTAAATCTAGAGTCGTAAAAAATCGTGAGTTACCTAGTTGGTCAATAATGTCAGTGATGTTTGGTAGTGGGAAAGCGTCCGATTTTGTAATTGCGTTTAATTTTCTGAAATCGACGCAAATCCTCCATTTTTTATTTCCGTCAGTATCAGGTTTTTTGGGGACAATAATTAAAGGAAAATTCCAGGGACTTCGCGAGTTTTGAATAATATCGTCTGCTAACATCTGTGAAACTTGTCGGTGAATTTCTGTTTTATGAGCGTGCGGTAATCTGTAGGGTTTTATGTATATGGGTTTTTCGTCATTTTCGACGGGGATACTATGAGTAATCGTATTTGTATATGTCAGTTTGTCGTTTTCTAAATAAACAGATCATGAAATTTTGTACAAATATTTAAAATTGAATCTTTTTCGAGATTTGTCATGTGATTAGTTTTTATGCATTGTAAAACTTTTTGTACTCTTTGATTCTTGTCATTGTCATCAATTGTGTCGTTGTAATTTACGTTATTGAACAAACATTGAAAATCGATTGATTCTTGGTTAGATTTGATAGATTTATTTTTATTAAGATTTATAGAGTCGATTATATCAAAGTTGCTTAATAACTCGAAGTTTACGTCTTTTGAATTAAGGAATTGACGATCTGACGTAGGATTAATAACATTTATAAAAAAACAATTTTCAATAGGTTTTACAATACAGTTAGTTAATATCAATCCGTTTTCATATTGTTTTGAAAAACATACTGCTTCGTCGTTTATTGCAGTTTCGATTTTTAATGTTGTTTCGGATCGAGGAGGGATTAAATGTTTTTCGAAAATAACCAAAGGGGTTGTAAACTCTTGGTTATTGATTTCTAGTGAAAATAATTTAGAATGATAATTAATTTTTGCTTTAAATTTTAATAAAAAATCTTTACCGATGATTCCTGAATATTTAATTGGGAGATTTGATACCACTTGAAACGGAAATTCTGTACTTTGTTCGGAAAATTTAAAGTTAATATAAGAAACGCCATGGGTCGTTAATGAATTTGATGTTATTCCAATTAGTTCAATTTTTTTATCTGTGTATACGAGAGTTTCTTTATCAATGTTATGAACTTTAATTAATGATTTGTCACTACCGCTGTCTATTAAAAAATTATGAAAAGTATTTGGTAGCTGTGTAGTTTCTAAAATGATTGATTCGTAACTGTTCGGAAAATTTAAATTTATATTGTTACAATTGCTATTTACATGAATGCCCGTCCCGGAACGGGCTCTGGCGAGTTTTTTGAACTTGAAGAAGGTGTATTCGATTGAATTTCATTATTTTCAGCTATCGGATTAGAATTATTAATAGATAAACAACTTTCCTGTTTTATTTGCGGAACCGTAGGGATTTGAGTTTGTTGGAAAAAGTTCTTACGATTGGGATGTCTACATTGATCAATCGTATGACCGAATTTTTTACAATAATTGCAAATTATCTGTGAATTTTTATGTTCGGCTTTGAAAAAACAATTACCACTGCTATGACCTATTTTATTGCAAAAGTCGCATGTTAAAATTGAGGATGAATCGGTATCTTCGGCAATGGCAAAATCTATGGCGTCATTTAAATTATCGAAACTACAACATTTTACTAAATTTTTCAATGGCATTTTCAGTCCATTGAAAAAGTTCTGAGAGCCATTTCATTATAAACATTTTGTAAATTATCCGCGACTGTTGTCGTGTGTATCACAATCTTTATCATAAATTCTGTACAATAGTTTATTAATTCTTTCACTGAAAGATTTTACCGATTCATTAGGTTTTTGTTTATAATTTAGCAACTCTGCAAGAAGGATTGATACAGGAGTTTTTTCCGTATATTCTTTATACAAAAATGATTTTAATGAGTCCCAGCAAGAAATTTTGTTACGTATTATTTTTATTAGTACATGAGGTGGGAATTTACTTTTTATGGTTAAAAATAGTTTTTGTGATTCACTGGCCTTTAAGTTTTCATTCAGTGAATCACATACATCAATAAAAATACGTACATCAGTTTCGTTTTCAATAAAATTCGGTAATATAGCTAAGGCTAAATTTAAATCTAATAAGTTTTCATTCAAAATTGTAGATTGGTTCTCCATCTTGAATTTGTAATAATATATGAATTTTCTTACTTGAATTCCTTTTGATTATGATAGAGGGTTTTGTTCACCTTGATCGTCGCTCCAGGGTTGTAGATTTAAGTCCTGATTTGGTCCCACGTTTTAAACTTCAAAATCTTCCACTTGTTATTATTCTTTTTATTAAATCTTCCAGTTATTATTTTTATTAGAATTATTTTGATGATTTTTATATAGATTTTGATCGATTTATTTGATAAACACTTTATTTTTGTATCACTTGATAATTTTAAGAGTTTGGTTATTTTTCACACACTTTTTGTTTTAATTTTTTTAATTTATTTTATTAATTTGTACTCTTATCTCGGAGTTGGATTCGATTAAGCTGCCACCAAATGAAGAGACGTTAGTAATCAATTTACTAATTAATAATTAAATGTAACCAATTTTTAATAATTCTTGAGTAGATTAGGGTTTTATTTTGAATACTTTTGAATACGAGAATTGGAACATTTGTAGCTCTTCGGGAAGTGTGTGAAATCAAAGAATTTATTTAGATACAAAAATTTATTTATCGCTTTATTATAATATTTCAGTTGTTGCTTGCTCAAGAGTTCAGGACTAACTAACTTATATTTTTACATTTTTAAAATATTTCAAATATTTCTAGTTTTATGATAGCTCGCCGAAGGTACATGAGCTATCATAAACTTTTATTAAGGGTTGTCTGGCAGATGTACAAAATATTCGCAACATTTACCGTTACTTGGGAGTATACATCGTTCAAAGGAATTCATTTATGACTATTATTTATAATTATAAAGAACACAATTCTCAACAATATATATATATATAATTTTTATGGGTCGTCGAATAAAAAAATTAATGTACTATAATTTTTTTACGTAGAACTTCAATATAGATCTATTTGAACTAATATCAGTATTTCTGTCCACATAAAAAAATTGTTCGAAATAATATTTGACAAAATGTTTGTTGCCTATTCGTATTATATGAGCAATCATAAATGTATATTGTTCACAATCTGCTGTACGCCGGCATCTATAAAGTTAACGTGTGACATAGCGCCGATCTTTCTTACTCTTGCCCACTCTATTTCATTCGATGTTAATGTTTAGCAGTATTTAGAATATGTTTAAAATGAAATGTAAAACTTTTGATATTTATTATTGAAGTAAAATTATGTAAATTTATTTCAGTTTTTCTACTTGTCCTATGTCAAGGTCCTATGCTTTAGATAGACCAAGTACGCATAAGAAAAAGGTCATCGATCCTATTTCTGATTGTTACACTTTCGATACTCGATATGAGTTAATATTCATGTATAGTCTAGACTAGTGATGGGCGTTAAATCAACGAACGGTTATTTTCAACCGTTTCTTCTTCGTTAACTAACTACCGTTTCGTCGCAACGAAATAACTAGTTGAAAATCAACTGGTTTCGAAGCAGTTGAAAACATGGCGGCCATTAGTTTTTTCAACGATATAGGAGTTCGTTCGTTGTCGAAAACGAACGTAGACAGGTACCTGCGTCGGAAAGGATGACTACTATGAAAATAAATCGCTTATTGTTGGGCTACTGCTTTTATAATATTGCAAATGTACAGTTAACATCTTAAAAGAAAACTTGCAACACGCGCCAAATCGTTTAATTTAGAAAATCAGTTTACATTTATTATAGTTTTCAATGGTTAATATTTTTCATAAAAATCTCATAGCATTTGTCTTGTAATAATTTTTTTAAACTAAACCTGAAAATTGATTTTTATTTTTCATAACATTTTATATAACTATACATTTTTATATTGCTATTTTAATAACATGTAAATTCGATGTTTTAGTATATGGCTTTGCTGTAATGAAAATATTTAAGTTTTT